>NC_091259.1:21232121-21535151 GCF_042477335.2 Ovis canadensis | reverse complement strand
AGTTTTTGTAGTACTGTTTGCTGTGTCTGAAATGCTTTTCCTCAGATATGTGCCATCTCCTTATATCTTTGATCATATTTCCTTCTCAGAGAGGTTTACCATGACCCTCTCCTCTCATGCTCTTGATCTCCCTTAACTTGCGCTGCCCTTTCTTTTTCCATAGGCTGTTTTATAATTTCTACACATTATATATTTTGCTTATTTAGTATGGCTACTAGTTTCTGTTCCCATATGGTAGCATATTAGCATCATGGCAGGGATATTATCTGCTGTGTTCTCTCATGTATCCCACATGCCTGACAGCTAGTAGGGGCTCAGTAAGTACAGGTGAGCCTTGAACAACATGTGGGGGTTTGGGGGTTAGGGGTACTGGCCCTCCATGCACTCAAAAATTCACATATAACTTACCTGTGTGTGTGTGCTAAGTCACTTGAGTCAGATCCAATTCTGTGACCCTATGGGTTGTAGCCTGCCAGGCTCCTCTGTCCATGGGATTCCCCAGGCAGGAATACTGGAGTGGGTTGCCATACCCTCCTCTAGGGGATCTTCCTGACCCAGGGATCAAACTCATATCTCTTACATCTCCTGCATTGGTAGGCACATTCTTTACCACTGGCTCCACCTGGGAAGGCCACATGTAACTTTCAGTTGGCCCTTTATATCTGTGGTTCCTCAATATCTATGGTTCTGCAACCCAGATTTAACCAACCCCAGTTCATGTAGTACTGTAGTATTCACTGTTGAATAAAGTCCTTGTGTAAGTGGACCTGCACAGTCAAACCTGTGTTGTTCAAGGTTCAATCGTATATTTTGAATTAAAGAATAAATAGATGCTGTGCTGGGAAGCCAAAGATAGAGGAAGATGGATGTGATGGCAGTTTAACAGCTGGTATATCACAGAGAGCAATGCAGAATTTTAAATAAGAGCATGAATCAAAGAGGCAGACCGCTGCAAAATTTGATTACAGTAACCAAAGTACCATCTGAATCTGTTGGTTCTAAATTAATCTTTTCAGGCATGTGTAGATATTTAAGAAGTAATCTAGTGCTCTACCAAGTGCCTGATCTTAGGTGTTGAAAAGACATTTTGATTGACTTGCTGTCATCTCCATAATTATCAAGACTCAGGTGTGTCTATGAGGCAAGCTACTAATCACAGTTCAGGCAGGTGGGGAAAGGGAGGACACTGGGGCTGAAGATTTATCAGTGATCTGAATTATAGTTTCTACCTAAGAAGTCATGGTAGACACATTACATTGGGACTTTGAATTCCTACAGATACGGGTTTGAGTTCCAACTCTGTCATTTTGTAGTGGTATGGCCTTGATTAGGGCTTTACACCTCAAGCCTTCAACTCCCTCTGCTACAAGTAGGGAAAAGTAATATTATCCTAAAAATCAGAAATAGTTTTGTGAAAGTAAGCCTTTAATACATAGTAGACATTGTTGCTTTGTTATTGTTGTTGATTGTACTTAGATAACTAGGCTTAATTTAGATTTAGATTAGTGTTTATATCTTCTACAGGCTGAATTATGCCCTGCTGCTCCCAATTCATATACTAAAGTCCTAATCCCCAATGTAACTGGGTTTGGGGATAAGTCCTATGAGGAGGTAATTAAGGTTACCTTATGACTTACAAGGTCTTCCCTTGTTGTTGCTCAGCTGGTAAAGAATCCGCCTACAATACGGGAGACCTGGGTTCAATCCCTGTGTTGGGAAGATCCTCTGGCGAAGGGAAAGGCTACCCACTCCAGTAATCTGGCATGGAGAATTCCATGGACTGTGTAATCCATGGGGTCACAAAGAGTCAGACATGACTGAGCAACTGAACTGAACTGATGACTTATGCAATGAAGTCATAAGGATGGGGTAATATCCAGTGGATCAGTGTCTTTGTTAGAGGAAACACCAAAGAGTCTGTTTTCACTCTTTCTCTCTTCCACGGAGGATGCACTGAGGAGGTGGCTGTCAACAAGTCAGGAAGAGAGCTCTTACCGGAAACCTAAAAGGTTGATACCCTCATCTTGAGCTTCCCAGCCTCCACTGTGTGAAATACGTTTTTGTTGTTTAAGGAATCCAGTCTGTGGCATTCTGCTATAGCAGCCCAAGCTGCCTAAAACAATATCCAATGATGTTTTATAGAGTGAGGTTTTAGGTGAACCTTCAGTGTGTAGATAGCATCCAAAAGAACACTCCTGGTGCTCGAGTATTCTCAAGGCCCATGCATTGTAACGACTCCTGCAAGTGGGCTGGGATTCCAGGAAAGACTCTTGTTTATACAGAAAATAGGGCTACTACTCAGGATCTGAGGTGGGAGATTGGCAATGGACTGGGCATGTGGCCAGTAAAGACAGAGCCCGCTCTCCCCCACCTGGACTCATGCCAGATTTCAGATGTTATTTCTTCCTCTGCTCATGTCTTCTCGCTGAATCAGACAAAAGTGAGCCTATGGATGAAGGGCACTAGTGCCCAGAGCTGACTGGGGCCAAGGAAAGTGAAGATAGGTAAGTTATCTGTGGCTAGAAAGTAATCACCCTCATTAGACCTTACAGGGCATCCCAGGTGGCACTAGTGGTAAAGAATCCTCCTGCCAATGCAGGAGACACAGGAGATGTGGGTTCAATCCCTGGGTCAGGAAGATGCCCTGGAGTAGGAAATGACAACCCACTCCAGTATTCTTGCCTGGAAAAATTCCACAGACAGAGGAGCCTGGCGGGCTACAGTCAATGGGATCATGAAGCGTTGGACATTACTGAGCACACACATGGCACACGCAGAGACTTTACAGAGCTTTTAAAGATAAAACCTAACACCGCTAAGCCTGAGGAAACATCAGGATGTTATGAAACATCCTCGTGAGTTGTTTCATAATTATAGGTGCCTGTTTGTTGTCATTTAAAATATTTCATATATAATTAATAGGACTGAAAGTGGCTGTCTAGCTATGTCTAATGGACTAAATTCTCTAAGATATTACTGAGCGATTGGTACAAGATCTTTTATGATTACTTCCTGGGCAATCTTATCTAGCAATTGTCCTTTACTCGAGGTCTGGTTTGTGGTTCTCAGTGTGTCTTTATTTTTACTGTCAGTTTATTGATTGCTTAGCCTTGATAATATTTCCTGAAGCTCGAGAGATTTATCCTCCAAATTGGATATTGTCATTTCCCTTGCTTGGGTAGGCTGAATATCTGAATTTGCCCTAATTAGAATTGACTGTTCTGGATTGACAAAGAGCCCTGTGGGCTAAGGCATGATAGGCATAAGGAGTAAACTTCTGTATTCTCAAAGCAATACTTTTCCATTTGGTTTATGACAATTCAGAAAGTTCCATAGTATCTTTTAAAGGAATAATTTGGAAAATTTTTCAAAATATAAAGCACACATGCAAAGCACATTTACTACAATATGAGGATTCACTTAAACTCATTTTGGTCAATATCCTTTTATACAGGTGTAAACTCTCCAACTACATTCAATAGAAATAGTTTAATAAAAATAAATGTAGCCTGAGATGGACATGTACACACTGATATGTTTTTGATGGATAACTGACAAGGACCTACTATATAGCACATGGAACTCTGCTCAATGTTGTGTGGTGGCCTGGATGGGAGGGAGTTATGGGGAGAATGGATGCATGGATATGGATGGTTGAGTTCCACTGATGTTTACTTGGAACTGTCACAGCATTGTTAACTGGCTATACCCCAATACAACATAAAAGTTTAAAAAAGTAAGCGTAAGTCATATTGCGAAGCACGGAAGAATATCAGGATGAAGAAAGCATAGTCCTTAGCTCTTAGTAAATGTTAGAGGCAAGCTGAATAGCAAACATAACCCAGTGTGAAATCTGGTAGGGAGTCAGAAACTCGGGGGGTACTTTAGGGTCAAAGAGGAGAGCCACTGAACATAACCAGGCGGTGTCATGACATTTTCTTAAATATGGGCCACTTACATTCATTGTTGAAAGATGAATGGAAATTATCCAGGTGGCTGGGGAAAGAAGAGTAAGACACTGCAGACAGAAGCAAGAGTGTGTTCAAAGGTCTAAAAAAGTAGGTATAGTTGAAAGAACTTTATGTATGAGAGTAAAGTATTGTAGGTGATGAAGCTGAGGCCAGACGATAAAAATCATATTTTAGGACATTCGGATGAAGAAATAGGATGTGTTCATAGAAACTGAAGTGTTATGATTATTTTTGTACTTCAGACATTTCATTGGTGATTAGTGATATCTACTGATTGTTTGCATTTATTCTTCATCACAACCTTGTGTCCAGATGAGTATTTGTAATATATTGGACTTTACTAAAAAGATAGTTCTTTTGTGCTCTCCCCTTATTTATACTTAATTTTATCTATATTTAATTTTTAATTATTCACTGTGGCTAACAATGGCAGGATAGATGTTGTATTAGCTTGAATAATGGTCCTTCTAATCCATTTTTAGCCTGGGAATTTTACTTGTTAAATGGGAACATGTTCAAAAGAAATTATGTGACTACTAAGAACTGAAATCAAATTTTTCTTGTTTCCGTACTGTATAATACTGGGACTAGATATTGTGTCTTGTTCTTATGTTAATCAGTGCTGGGACCAGGTAAAAATAAGTTGGTTATCTGCTTTAAGAAATGCTTGCTCATCGAAAAAAGAAAAGTCAAAAAGAAAAGTAAATCACTGAAACAGCTTACTTATCAGGACTAATAGCTTGTGCATCAAGGCACCCTACCTCAGTGCATCTTGGTAGAGGCATTTGGATGATTATAACAATAATGATAAAACTCTGACCAATTTTAACCAGTTTCCATTTGCAAGACCACCATAAAACTACTCAACCAAGATCTTGAAGCCCTACCAATACTCTGCCTTAATTTCTCATTTTGAGCCATTTTAAAGATTCTATCAAAGTTACTGGTCCACAGATTTTATTGGGAGGAATTGACAGTCAATACTATTCTGCTGTGAATTATCTTTGGCAGCCTACTGTTAGAATATAATTTCCTCTGTGATATTCTGATAAAGTTTCTGCAGCAACATTGCTTATAAGATAGTACTTGAAGACTTGATGAGAAATGCAGAATTAGATGAGAGCATAAATTAACTAAGTCATTTACTTTTTGCAAACACAATTCTATAAAATAAAATGGGGCAGAGAGAGATTTTGAGTGGTGGTGGGAGGGAAGTCTCATATATCTTGCTGAAGTACACAGTTCATTCTCTGAACTCATAAGGACTCCTGTAGTTCTGAAAATGAACAGAAGAAATTGTTTACATAAGATTGATCAATACTTCTCTATGTTCTATGATTTCCCTACTGTATTATAATTAGAGTTAACCTGTCAGTCTCTCATCCGCTCCACATAGAGGCTCCTTGAGAGAGAGGCTATATTTTATATATTTCTATGTATTCTCCATCTAGCATACTGCCTAACAGATACTTAATAAATTCTGTTGGAGTCTCCACTGGTGGTCCAGTGGTTAAGAACCCACCTTCCAATGCAGAGGACGTGGGTTTGATCCTTAGTTGGGGAACTAAGCTCCCGTGTTTCACGGGCATCTAAGCCCATGCACCACACTACTGAGCCTGTGTGCTCTGGAGTCCACATGGCACAACTAGAGAAGCCCGTGCGTCACAATCAAGACGCAGCACAGCCTCCCCCCCAAAGTTATTAAAAAATAAATTTGTTGAATAGATGAATGAACACTTGCTCTGCTGCCTTCACTTGCCTCCTGAAATCCTACCTTCTCTCAATCACCAGTCTTTCCATTGAGTTGGTCTCAAGTCCATTTCCTCTTGGACTCTATGCCTGACCTGAAACTTTTCAAAGTTAATTTCACATGCTAATTTTGCTGTAGTGAAGAACAGAGTTTTTTTCTTCCTTTCATTGATTTTTTGTACCAGAGGGATGCTTGAATTCTAGCTGGTCATAAGACTTGAACTTCGAGCTAAATAGCAAATTTTAAAGTTGCAGATACTGCTATCTATTGATTTCACGTGACCTCCCTCCCCCCACATTTAACTTTTATTCCCTTGTTACACACATTTCACTTTTACATACAGGAATCTCCTGAATATTCAAGCTTCTCTTTTCCTTCTGTGCAACATCCTCCCATGAAGCTTGCTTCATGACATCAGCACTAGTTCCTTTGGTCTCCCGTCTTGCACTCTCTGCCCCTGCTCCCTCACCTTTCTCCCTTTCATCCAAGAAGTTACTTTCCATCGAATTATTGTGATGGCATGAATTTCTCCAAGCCATCAGCACCACTGAGGCATGTTGCTCTGTGTCTCTAGAGTATCGGTAAGCCCATGTTAAAGCCTAAAACGAGGCTCTGGAGGAAGGTGAACAGATCTGATACTATGGGGCAGGATCAATACCTAAGCTGCCAACCATCTCGTGATGGCTGCATGTAGTAGGTGCCATCCTGATGAAGAAGTACACAAATGTTGAGGTTTGAGGGAGATCCAAGAAGTTCACTCACCCCCAAATATATTATTTACCAGCTGTTAAAATTCCTAATGATCAAAGTTCAAAGGCCATCATTTATTTTAAAAAATCTTCCAAAAACTGTAAAGATCACAGAAGAAGATAACATAACTTCACATTTATGATGCCCACAGTAACTTTAGTGGAGTTACCTTTATAAAGGTGAAAGAACCTAGGTGTCAGATCCAGCTTTGAGGAACTGAACCATAGACCAAAACTCTGGAGAGGAGACAGGTATTCAAATTCGAATTTCATACTTTGAGGCAAGCGCACTGCAGTTTAAAATGACTGTCAGTCCCAGTCCCCATCAGGACCTTAGACCTCTCTTAGAGGTTCTCTTCTTTTCTCTAGTGTCTGTAGGAAATTATCTAGAAATTTCTGTATCAGTTCTTTTTCTATCCATTCTGTCATTTCTTTGTTTCCTTAGTTGCCTGGCTTTGGAATCCTCATCTCCGCTCTGTCCAAGGCTATAGCTGATACACCTGCGGATTGCTTCTTGCAGTCCTGGGAACTCTGACTTTTGTCATATTTATGCTGTCAGCACTGCACGAAACTGTGGTGCAGCACAGTGTAGGCAAGGGCTTAACTTTGTTTTATTTTAATTGGAGGCTAATTACTTTACAGTATTGTAGTGGTTTTTGCCATACATTGATATGAATCTGCCACGAGTGTACATGTGTTCCCCATCCTGAACCCCCCTCCCACATCCATCCCCATCCCATCCCTATGGGTCATCCCAGTGCAGCGGCCCTGAGCACCCTGTCTCATGTATTGAACCTGGACTGGTGATCTATTTCACATATGATAATAAGGGTTTAACTTTTGATTAGGCTTTAGAACAGCTGTGGGATAAAGAAGAGTCTGAGATGGGAATACCAGACCACCTGACCTGCCTCTTGAGAACCCTATATGCAGGTCAGGAAGCAACAGTTAGAACTGGACATGGAACAACAGAGTGGTTCCCAATAGGAAAAGGAGTACGTCAAGGCTGTATATTGCCACCCTGCTTATTTAACTTCTATGCAGAGTACATCATGAGAAACGCTGGGCTGGAAGAAGCACAAGCTGGAATCAAGATTGCTGGGAGAAATATAATAACCTCAGATATGCAGATGACTCCACCCTTATGGCAGAAAGTGAAGAGTAACTAAAAAGCCTCTTGATGAAAGTGAAAGAGGAGAGTGAAAAAGTTGGCTTAAAGCTCAACATTGAGAAAACGAAGATCATGGCATCCGGTCCCATCACTTCATGGGAAATAGATGGGGAAACAGTGGAAACAGTGTCAGACTTTATTTTTTTGGGCTCCAAAATCACTGCAGATGGTGACTGCAGCCATGAAATTAAAAGACGCTTACTCCTTGGAAGAAAAGTTATGACCAACCTAGATAGCATATTCAACAGCAGAGACATTACTTTGCCAGCAAAGGCCTGTCTAGTCAAGGCTATGGTTTTTCCAGTGGTCATGTATGAATGTGAGTGTTGGACTGTGAAGAAAGCTGAGCGCTGAAGAATTGATGCTTTTGAACTGTGGTGTTGGAGAAGACTCTTGAGAGTCCCTTGGACTGCAAGGAGATCCAACCGGTCCATTTTGAAGGAGATCAGCCCTGGGATTTCTTTGGAGGGACTGATGCTAAAGCTGAAACTCCAGTCCTTTGGCCACCTCATGCGAAGAGTTGACTCATTGGAAAAGACTCTGATGCTGGGAGGGATTGGGGGCAGGAGGAGAAGGGGACGACAGAGGATGAGATGGCTGGATGGCATCACTGACTCGATGGATGTGGGTCTGAGTGAACTCCGGGAGTTGGTGATGGACAGGGAGGCCTGGTGTGCTGCGATTCATTGGGTCTCAAAGAGTTGGACACAAATGACTGAACTGAATTGAACTGAACCCTTTGTGACACCATATACTGTATCCCACTAGTTTCTTCTGTTCATGGGATTCTCCAGGATAAGAATACCTGAGTGGGTTGCCATTTCCTTCTCCAGGGGATCTTCCTAACCCAGGGATTGAACTCACATCTCTTACATCTCCTGCCTTGGCAGGTGAATTCTTTACCACTGAGCTACCAGGGAAGCCTGTAGGAAGCAACTTTTAATTGCTAAAACGTGGCCATTCTTTGAAAACCCAAGTCAGCTCTATCCTTGTCAGTTCCTGTGTCAAAGATTACTAGTGTCTCTCATATATGGTTTTCCTCTCATTTTGGGTTCTTAGGATATACTTTTATCCCCCTTGCAGTTGGGTAAGGCCACAAGATTAATTCTGATCAACGGTTTGTGAATGGAAGCGGGATCAACTCAGGGTGTGGGGTGATCCCGGGCAAAAATTATTTTCAAGACTCCTGCCTATATAAACAATTCAATCTAAATATATATTACACAGTCATGGGGTCATGTAAGTATAGTTATTGATCAATGAAGACTGAGACTAGTGGTTATAGAAGAAATACCTGTGTATTTGATTATTGTTCAATCAGGGCAAATAAAGATTTTTGTAGTATCCAGGCACCATCTCTTTCCATTCAAGATCAAGAACCATCTTTTGGACTTCATTATTATCAAATGCACCATTTCTGGCTAATTTCATATCTCCCACTGGGGGTAAAAGATGGCACCACCGTTGTTACAAGGCTATGGCTATTTGGAAACTTTTTTGTCTTGAAACAATATAGATGTTTCTGCTCCTGTGCTTCTCTAATTCCCTGTTTCATGCTTGTTACACCATCTTTTCTGACACTGCATTACCTATTCTGCTGCTTCTGAATACTGGCTTCTAATGATTCTCTCAAAGGTTGTTGCTAGGCTTTTCTGTTGATGACCACACATGTAAGTGTGGACCCTGTATGAAAGGAAATGTGAATGATCATTCAATTTTGGTCATGTTAAGTGTACTGTTTAAAATTTTACAGTGGAAGTAAGTTGCATCACACCTACCAGCCACGTCTTCTTTTCAGCCTTTAAGGATGCACTCCTTGCATTTCTAGAATGTGATCTCTTTCAAAATATTTGCTGACAGCATCCCTGAATTCCACACACTGACACCAGCAGGGAGAATAGGCCCCTGGGCAGAGTGAGAGGAGTGGTCCCATTCACACAGGGACTGTCTGGTTCCTTGTCTGGCACTGCTTCAGACAGACTCAGAAGAATATGGTATTGCTGCCATAATTGGAAGCAAAAGAAAACCTCAACTGAAAAAGTCTATTGATATCAAAGAGTAGTGATCTAAAATTTTACGCTTGAAAAAGACATATACCCCTTCCTCCTGACTCTGTCACATGACACAGAGCCTTCAAAAGGGGTGGTATCTGTGCTGCAGGTCAGGGTGGGAGGTATAGAGTAAGAATGCCTGCTGTCACCCTTGGGTCCTATACACTGGAGATGGCATTGTGAACTGAGCACAGACAGAGCTGACATAAAGGCCCATAACATGTTTAAGCCCAAGGGATGGCGGGGGGAACAGATGGTAGCTCAGAACACATTTTTGTCCAACGTGAGTGAGAATCACCACAGATGAATGTGCCATCACCAGTCCAGCAGCCTGATCTGGTGTCAGATCCTGCTGGCCAGCAGGAGTAGTGTCTGCTGCACCAGACTGGCCTCCTGGAACCAGAGCCAGACTCATGGTACCAGGATGCTTCCATGGGCACAGGTCTCAGGGCTCCTTGGGACATCTGGTTGATTCTGTGTATGGGATACAGGGTCAGAAAGTTCCCAGAGGAGTATTGAGGGCTAGGGCCCTTACAGGTCCTGGTCTGGGTTGAGAACCTCCCAGACCACACTGCCAGCCCTAGCCAAGACCCAGACACTGACGTGGCACTCCAAATTTGAGAGATTCCTACGGTGTGGCCCACGTCAAAAAAAGAGCAGGGCTGAGTAAACAGGACATGGTCACTCCTGGCCTGAAGCACAGAAAGCCCCATATGTCCTTCCCCTTTTCCTGCTGCAGCAATAAGGGAGCTGCATGTTTCATATTGCACAGCTAATGGTAGGTGTGGGGAGCAGAGCTTCCTGCTGATCCCAAGGGACACATAATGTGAATGAGAAATAAACTGGTTTTGTGTTAAGCCTATGAGGGTTTAAACCACAAGAAAACCGATCCTACCATAACTAATACAGATCCTGTACCTGGCGCTGGCTCTCCAGCCAGAGGGCAGCCTCCTACTTTATAAGGTTGAACTGAAGTAAACACATGTCCAGTTAGAAAGGTGAATGATAGTTATTATTTTTATTACTACTGGTTATTTGTTCTTGTGTTAGGGACTAACATAACAGTTAACTGGAGACTTCCTCAGTGGTTAAGAACCACTGTCGAGTGATTAAGACTGTGCTCCCAAGGCAGGGAGTGCAAGTTCTGTCCCTGGTTGGGGAATTAAGATCCCACGTGCAGTGTGACATGGGCAAAAAGAGAAAGAGAGGTAAAGCTTAAAAAAATATTGTTAAAAAGTGAGCTATCCATTGTGACTGAATATTTCTTCAGTTGACTAGATCAAGACCTGCCCTTTGCGTTTTCTTTTCTTGTCCTGTAACTACTTTTTTAAACAATGATAGATGGGGAAAAATTTTATTCCTACTAATGAGAAAGTTCCATCCTTCACTCTCAAGGGGATAGCCTCTCTCTGTGCAATAATTTAATGTATAAAACATTTATTGAAACCCAATTAAGGTCAATTGTGGGGTGCAGAGTGAGCTTCACACACTACAGTATTTGTAAACTCTGGCTGAGTACCTACAGTTGGCCAGGCAAAACTCTAGGTGTTTTACGTATAGTAACTTATGTAATAGTCCTTGTACAACCCTGTGTCACATGAACTATCATTTTTACTATGCCTATTATGCAGGGAAGAGGTGCAGAGAGGCTAATAGCTTTGTCCAAAGTCATGGAGCTACTAAGTGTTTCATTTAGTTTTAGTGTGAGCATTCTGGTTTCAGAGTCTATGCTCTCTTTTTAAAATTTAATTTTAATTTTTTTTTTGTTACTAGATCAACCTGAGGCACATGCTTCACCCTCCCTTGCCTTTCTTTCCCTCCTCCCTCCCTCCCTTCCTTCCCCTTTCCTTTCTTTTTTTCTTGCTTCCTTCTTTCTTTCTCTCCTTCCTTTTTTGCTTCCTTCCTTCCTCTATTCTTTCTTTCCTTCTTCCTTGCTTTCTTTCTTTCTGACTGTTCCTAAAAGGAACTGAAGATCAGAGATCTTGAACCATCATCATGTAGTCTTCTGGATCTTACCTTCAGAATTCTCAAGAACATGTAGACACAAATTTCCTCAAAAATGATGGGTGAATAATGGTTATTTGAGGCTTAATGAACCTTTACTACAAGGCAGTATTCGAGTCTTCATTCACTTATTCAGGAGATATTGACTGGGTGCCTACCATGTGCCAAGCAGCATGACAGGCACGAGTGGACAAGGTGGTCTCTGCCCTGAAAAAAATCTCAGATGCACTTTACAGCTTCCTAATAAGTTTTGACAGCCCCTACCATCCAGGTTTAGGGTACCCTGCCACAGTTAGTAATTGTCTTGAATAATCTATATTCTTGAATCTGCAGCCTCATGGCCTGCAGCATGGCAGGCAACTCTGTGGAAATCTCCAGGCAAGAATGCTGGAGTGGATTACTATCCTTTTCCGAGGGATCTTCCTGAGCCCAGGGATCAAACCTGCATCTCCTGCCTCTCCTGTATTGCTGGTGGACCCTTTATTGCTAAATAAAGAAGCCTATATTCTGGGGAAGCCCATACTCTGCCCATGCCTATTTATTTATAGTAAATTGTCCAGTGTAAAATATGCACTGAAAATAAAATTTTGCCTCTAGAATCAGTAGGGGGAGATGTATGACCCAAAGGATGAGAAGAGGGATCTCTGGGTAGAAGAGTTTTGTGGAAAATACTTCATGTGGCCTTTGCCAACCTCTGTATAGGTGGCACTCATGATAAAGTACCTATCTGCCAATGCAGGAGATATAAGATATGTGGGTTCAATCCCAGGATCAGGAAGATCCCCTGGAGGAGGGCATGGCAACCCACTCTAGTACTGTTCCCTGGAAAATCCCAAAGACAGAGGAGGCTGGTGCACTACAGTCCATAGTCACAGAGTCAGACATGACTGAAGTCACTTAGCACACACACCCAAATGAAGTAAAGGAAGGGGGAAGGAAAGCCCTCTCTGGTTTGTCAGGGTGCCAGGGCGGGGGAGTAGGAAACAAATAACAAGTAAACACAGTCCCAAAGCAGCAGCTGAGAGTTTTACTCCTTGGAAAGTTGTCATCCCAGCCAGTGAGTCTCAGAGCCTGACATCAAATTTATTGTTGATCAGACTGGTATAGAAACTTTTGGAAACAGTCCTGGCAACTCCTTTCACTTCAGCATTGGTAGGCAGGGACCTTTGTCCCCTGAGGGAGAGATTCTCTTGAAGTTTATTTGATGCAGTCTCAGTGGGTGGATTGGAGAAGGAAATGGCAACCCACTCCAGTGTTTTTGCCTGGAGAATCCCAGGGATGGGGGAGCCTGGTGGGCTGCCATCTACAGGGTCGCACAGAGTTGGACATGACTGAAGCAACTTAGCAGCAGCAGCAGCAGCAGTGGGTGGAGGAGAAGCGCTCACAGAGGACACTGAGGACTAGCCACCATTTCTGTGCAGCATTTCCCCCTTCAAACCACAGACATGTGCTAAGTGCTGCTTATTGGGCTCTGTGCCAGACATGGCTTGCAAAGCAATGAATAAGATGTAGGCTCCACACTCCTGAAACACTCAGTCTACAGGGGTGGACACTTCCCAGCTGGCACTAGTGGTACAGAGCCGCCTGTCATTGCAGGAGATACAGGAGACATGGGTTAGATGGCTGGGTTGGGAAGATCCCCTGGGGAAAGGAATGGCAACCACTCCAATATTCTCACCTGGGAAATCCCACAGACAGAGGAACCTGGCAGGCTACAGTCCTTGGGGTCACAGAGTCAGACACGACTAAACAACTGAGCGTGCACGCACGCACGCACGCACACACACACACACACCTTCCATAAATGACAATAGTGATATGATGAGGTTTATGTACTCATTAAGGTACATGTTAAGGGTTATTAAGGATGTCAGAAGAAGGGCACTTCTCCTTAAGAAGGAAGTTGGGGGTGCGGATGGAGAACAGAAAGAACTCCTGCAACTCTTCAGATGAGGCTAAATTACATTTTAACATTTTATTTTCCAGATTATGCCTCCTAGCTGATGTGGCCTTGAGAGCAGCATCTGTCAAATATGATTGTGTAGCCTCTTGATTTTCGATCTCTAAAGAAATAGGGTGCATATCTTTCGAGTTTCTTTGTAATTGCACTTAGCGCCATACTCCCTCTGCTTGCCACTGATAATAGGAGCAAGCTTCTGATTTAAGCACAGAGGTGCTATTGACCTCACCGGACCTCTGCACTGAAAATAGATCTTTGGTGAAAAGAAGGCAATACAATATAAAATAGGGCCTCATTTTGATCCTTACCTAGTGGTAGAACCGCTGTCTATTTATTTTCAAGTGTTTTGCATCGCCAGCATATTTTAAGGACTGACTCTTAACTATTTTTCAAGGAAAGTAAAACTGCATGATGAAAAAGAAAAAAATCAGAGAAGTTGAAAAATATGGGTAAGCTTGTAAAGGGCAAAGCTTGAATGACTACATAGAATTCGAATGATTCTCCTTGCTGAATAAGGGAAGGTCTTTCTTTGCTAAAAGGAGAGTGACTGGGGAAGAAGGTGGGACAAGTATTTATTTGTTAGCAATTAGCCTTTCAGTTGAAGTATAGATGAGAGGCTTAATCCTAGCAAGAAGAAACTGGGTGACTGTGGGCAGAAGAGATGGCAGGGGAGGTTCTTGAAATGGAGATAAAAGGCTACAGCTGTTCATGCTTTGTGAAAACAATATGGATTCAAGTGGAGCTAACCGGTGAAGAAGATAAAGATTCTAGAGTTAGACAGAAACATTATGAAATCCCTGGCTCTGTTTTCTGCCTCACCAATCTGTGCCAACTTACTTGACTTATTTAAGATTAGTTATTTAAAGATAAATAAATACTTGATAATATTTTTGAAATAGGATAATCATTATTATTGCATTAAGTTGTGTGATGATTCAAGCTGATGATGAACCAAGCCTGGCACAAAGTATATGCTTAATAAAGAGGAGTTATTTACTCTTTAAAATGTTGATGTCATCTCATTATTATGTGAACACAGACTTCTTAGTGCTTGGGTTATGATAAGAGTGTGAAGTTTTCTAGATAATCAGGCCAGGAGGATGAGCCAAAGGAAGAAGCATATAGGTCTTCTTACCCATGGATGACAGGAGGTAGGAACTCTTTCTTGCTAGACAGATCTTGAAAAAAATGTGAGGTGAGAGCTACAGTAGCCATATTGTAGCCATGAGGAAAAAGCCTGGAATATCTATGAATAGCTCTGAGAAGCAGGAGAGGAAAGGCAGTACAGTAAAAGAAAAATCAAGAGAGTCTCAAATGCATTCCTTTTTATGGCTGAGTAATATTATATTGTGTATATGTACCACAACGTCTTTATCCATTCATCTGTTGATGGACATCTAGGTTGCTTCCATGTTCTAGCTATTGTAAATAGTGCTGCAATGAACAATGGGGTACATGTGTCTCTTTCAATTTTGGTTTCCTCAGGGTATATGCCTAGGATTGGGATTGCTGCATCATATGGTGGTTTTATTCCTAGTTTTTAAAGGAATCTCCATACCGTCAGTTCTAATGAGGTGGGGGAACCTAGAACCTATTAGACAGGGTGCAGTGAGTCAGAAAGAGAAAGATAAATATCATATTCTAACACATATATACAGAATCTAGAAAAACGGCACTGAAGTTTATTTACAGGGCAACAATGGAGAAACAGACATAGAGAATAGACTTATGGACATGGGGAGAGGGGAGGAGAGAGTGAGATGTATGGAGACAGTGAGATGTATGGAGAAAGTAACATGGAAACTTACATTACCATATGTAAAATAGATAGCCAATGGGAATTTGCTGTATGTCTCAGGAAACTCAAACAGGGGCTCTGTATCAACCTAGAGGGGTGGCATGGGGAGGGAGCTGGGAGGGAGATTCCAAAGGAAAGGGATATATTTTGATTCATGTTGATGCTGATTCATGTTGAGGTCTGACAGAAAACAGCAAAATTCTGTAAAGCAATTATCCTTTAATAAAAAAATAAATAGATTAAAAAAAAAGAGAGAGAGAGAATCTCACTCCAGATAACATCATTTGATCAGTGAATCCGGTCAGCCTGAAATGGGCATCACCCCTGCATTTTCTCATTCTTGAGCCAATGCTTTTTGGGTTTAACCTTCTTTGAGTTTTCTGATACTTGACATAATAGAGTCCATATAAAAAATAATAAGTCACATCTTTTAGTTTTTGATAGAAAGAAGAGCATTTTACTCCATCTTTTCCTCTCTTGGATGTAGACATGAAGCTTGGAGCTGTATTAGCTGATTGTCAACCATGAGGCAAAAAAACTTGAATAAAATGCTAAAAAAAGCTTTGGAATCCCTGTTCTGACCTTATAGAACCAGAAATATGCTAAGTTCACTTCTTGCATTAGTTTGCCAGGGCTGCCATACAAAGTAGCACAGAGGCTTACACAATAGAAATTTATCTCCTCACAATTCTGGAGGTTAAGTCTGAGATCAATGTTTCAGCAAGTGTGACTTCTTCCAAGGCTTCCTGCCTTGGCTTGTAGATGGCCATCCTCTCCACGTTTCTTCATGTCTTCTTTTGTGTGTTGCTATGTTGAAATCTCCTCTTCTTATAAGGACGCCAGCCATGTGGTATTGGAATCCATCTTAGTGACCTTCTTTCAACTCAAAGATCTCATCTCCAAATACAGTCACGTTCTGATGAACTGTGGAAGGGTTTAGGACTTCAACATAGGAATTCTGGGGAAAAACCTGTAACATTTTTATGGCAGAAAAGTGACATCTATAACAGTAATCATATTTCAGATTATGCTACTCATACTTGAACACTATGAAATAGTTAAAAACTAATGGCAGGTGTATATTAATGGATATATGTGGAATCTAGAAAGATGGTACAAGTGAACCCATTTGTAAAGCAGAAATAGAGATACAAATGTAGAGAACAAATGTATGGACACCAAAGAAGGAAATGGTGTAGCCATGAATCGAGAGACTGGGACTGACACGCACACTGCCATGTATAAAATGGATGGCTAATGAGAATCTACTGTAAAGCACGGGGAACTCTACTCAGTGCTATATGGTGAGCCCAATGGAAAGGAAATCCCCCAAAGAGGGGCTATGTGTATACATATGGCGGATTCAATTTGGTCTATAGCAGAAACTAACACAACATTGTAAAGCAAATAAACTCGACAAAACAAAACAACTGATGGAGGAAGTTCATTATACTTTGCATTTCTGCTAGCTCATGATCTCATGGTTTGGTAAAACTCATCATACTCAAGAGAAAGGTATTTGCAGATGAAAGATGTTTTGCTTCTTAGTTCAGGGAACATAGATTCTGTTTGTCTTTAATTTTCTTTTTTAAAGATTGATTTTTCTGAACTCCAGGAAATAAGTTTAGGTCTTTCAGAGCTTAGAAAGACTGCAGGAGAAGGAGAAATTTTTAAAAAAGTAATACAGACTAGGCTTTATAAGGGCAAGATCCCATTCCAACAGAAGTCTAACCAATGGGATTAATGAATTGCCCCTGCCAACACCCGAGCATTTTTTTGTCTACTGAATGCCAAAATAAATAAAAAAATAGCAACCTCTGCTTCATTCCAAGACCATATTGCTAACTTTCAACTCTAAAACTTGAGCTGGTAACTGTAAATGTTGACGTTTTCAGCTATACAGTGGACACATCGCCTTGGTACCTTAGAGAGCCCTCAAGCAGACCAGCTCAAGCACTTGAACAGAGCATTCCTCTTCAGGGGACGGAAACCATGTAAGTTAGATTCTAGCTCTATTAGTGGAAAGAAGAAATACATGTCTAAGTGCTGAAAAGAAAAGTCAGCTTTTAGAATACTGACCATGACTTTTTTTTATTTCTGAAAAGAATATAGTTCACTCTATATTTACACTATTAAGTTGACACAACGTATTAAGAATCTGACCATCATTTGTTTTCTGCTGCTGCTGCTAAGTCGCTTCTGTCGTGTCCGACTCTGTGCGACCCCATGGAAGGCTGCCCGTGAGGCTCCCCTGTCCCTGGGATTCTCCAGGCAAGAACACTGGAGTGGGTTGCCATTTCCTTCTCCAATGCATGAAAGTGAAAAGTGAACGTGAAGTCGCTCAGTCGTGTCCGACTCAGCGACCCCATGGACTGCGGCCCACCAAGCTCCTCTTCCCATGGGATTTTCCAGGCAAGAGTGCTGGAGTGGGGTGCCAATAGTTTCTAATTTCTCAAGAGGCAGTCGTGTTTGAAATGAGATTTGAGTAATGAAGAAAAGTCCAGTGTTTGAACATTATTCGTAAAGTAAAGCCTTAATGAATTTTTCTTCCAAGATTTTAATATAAGGCCCGATCCTATATCTCTACATGAGTTGAATGCTTATATCTTTTTTTTTTTTTTTTAAATGGAGTTTTAGCTCGAATAGAAACTCAGCAGGAGACAGCTGAACCAGAACTGAACAGAAGCGGCTTTTTCACCAACTGTTTGTTTTGTCCAGCAGAGGGCACCTGGAGCTCACACGTAAATGGCAGCAGCAGCAGCATTTAAAATATCTGTTTCATTACCTTGGTGATTCTTAATTAACACAAAGCATCAGGGTTTCATTGACACCAATAAAATGAGGTGACTGCGACCTTGATTAATAAAATGTGTAATCATCTTGGAAATATCGGGAGTTAGAAACTTATTAGATATTTCTTCTTGGTGATTACACTGGCCGGTAATCAATAAAAACAAAATCTAAATTGCAGATTGCTCCAGTTCAATCTCCAGGTTAAAAACTTTATTTCTTCTTAAAAATAAAATTGAATATACATTTGTGACAGCTTAAGGATTAGAGAGTAAGATTGTATAGCATCTTTTATTACTATGTCAGGAGTATTGAATTGTCTGATACTTTTCAATATCAAATAAACAAGTTTCAGGCACACTGGAAAGGAATGTTAGAATGTTATTGATATGTTTCTAAAATTCTGCCTTTTCAATTTCAGGATCCAGATCAAGAAGCATAAACCAGGAAATTGAAAATCCCACATTGTTCTATTTCCGAGTGAAAAGCTTTGATTCACCACTAGAGGACACTATTCACCCTCTCATCTTTCTGAAGGCTTCAGCCCAGCAGGGCTCGTTTTCAAGTGAAAATAACTGCATTTACTAAGGTTTATGATTTGTTTAGAAATAAAAAGCAGCACCCCCATGATTCTGAGCAGATTTACCCCCGTAAAGCTCCTGTTGATTGTGATGCAAAGTCTTTAACTGCATCAAATGTAAACTGGAAAAATTCAGCAAATTAGGATTGCCTGTGCAACTATACATAAAATACACTTCATCACAAATTGTTTAGGTTTACAAAATAGACAAATTAAGTACAAAATTAAGAAACTTTATGCTTCTCCTTTCATGTTTTATAAAAACATGTTATATTGATCACTATGGTACCATATCTTTGTGATGTTGCACACCACAAAGCCAAGTAATTCATTGGTTTCTTTTCCTTATTTTTCAGAATTATGAGTATATAATTGATCTCATAAAGATCCTGCTCATTGCACTAATTTTCTGGGGTTGGTCTAGTGTATCCACAACTCTGAGGTTTTACAACTCTGGTTTATCAGTAATGTATGTGGTAGATGGTATTGTTATTTGAAAATTTTACTCCACCTTCTTCCTGGGAGAAAATACTTGCCCATTCCATCATGCTGAACTTGGTCAACAGAATGTGAGAAGTAACTATGCTACTTTCAAGCAAAATCTTTAAATGTGATTTAATACCTCTTGCTCTTCCTTTCTGTCTCAAGAATGCATACCTTATACATAGTGGCTGCCCCTTCAGCCTGGGTCCCTGAATGTGAAGACAGTACATGAAACAGAGTCAAAGTATTCAGAACTGAGAGCTTCACTGTTGGCTCAGATCGTAAAGAATCTGCCTGCAATGCAGGATACCTGAGTCCCTGGGTTTGGGAAGAACCCACTGCAGTATTCTTGCCTGGAGAATTCCATGGACAGAAGAGCCTGGCAAACTACAGTCCATGGGATTACAAAGAGTTGGACATGACTGAGCGACTAACACTTTACTTTTTATTCAGAGTTGAGTGGCACCTGCTGACACATGAAGTGAGCAAGAATTGTGTTGTGGCTAGCCACTGGAGTTTGGGGGTTGTTTTTCGTGCAGCAAGCTGAGTAATATAAAAATGGATATGAGGAGTGGGGTGCTTTGTAGGAAAATAAAAATAGGTGGCAACTGCTTCTAGATAAAGCTGTAGGTGGTGGAAAAAAAAAACTATTGTGGGAAACTGAAAAGAGTGATTAGATCAATGTAATAGAATTTTTTTTCTTCTGCAGCAGCAATAACTTGGGAGGCAGATAGCCTATGTGATGAACTTATTATAGCTTTAGGTGGAAAGGTGTTTAAACAGAACTGTCCTAGTGTGAGTTAGTTGTTATTTGCTGCATTTGACAGGCTATTTACAAATGAAATGAATCCAGAAAATAACTGGTCTACTTGCAAGATGGAACTAAAGAGAAAATAGCCTCAAATTCTGGGATTTTAGGGCAGAGAAATGGGACTGTTTTTAATCTTCAACCGGTCAAAAGTCAAATGGAGGAATACTTTGAGCCAAAACCACTAATTAAGACATTGGCTGAGATGAAATAACAGGAGTGGCTGCAATCCCTAGAGACAGGATTCTGGAAGAGCTGATCAAGCCTGTAGCGCTGTTTATTAAGTCTAGAGAAAACCTTACATCCATCAAAGAAGTGTGGTGAAGATAGCTGCAGATGTAAATGGAGTCCAAGAGGGGAAAATATGTTAAAATCCTTGAAAAAGTTGTAGTGCCAAAAGCACTGTCCTACGCCATTAAAAGAGACTGTGATATTTCGAGACTATTTGGACAAGAAGCAGGCTGAGAAATCTGATCATTTCCCTGGTGTGGTAGAGTCTCTAACGTCCTTCATGCGTGCATGCTAAGTCGCTTCAGCCGTGTCCAATTCTTTGTGATCCTATAGACCTGCCAGGCTTCTCTGGAGATTCTTCAGGCAAGAATGCTGGAGAGGGTTGCCATGCCCTCTTCCAGGGGATCTTCCCCACCCAGGGATCGAACCCACGCCTCTTATGTCTCCTGCATTGGCAGGTGGGTTCTTTACTACTAGCCCCATCTGGGAAGCCCAGAATGCCCTCCATAGATTCATCCAATAGTGTTAATGGAAGGTGTCCTGGAGGATGGGGTCCAGAGTCACAGAGAATGAGGGCCTGGGGTGCTGCCCATGGGTAGCAGGACCCACAGAACATTCCGTCCCCAAAGGCGGGACTCATGATGTTTGCCCAGCAGACTCTCAAAGTTGCTGCATCCCAGTGAAGGCTAAATATTTCTCATCTTTCCTCTTTATGAGTGGTGGTTTTTAATGCAGCTGTTCTGTTCCCTTCCACCACTGTATGTGGGTACATGTGGGTTGTTTCAAGCCTGGTTTAGAGACTACCGTGAGATCTTCAACCTAGTACCTAAAGCCATTATGGGATGAGGATTTTTGGGTGTATTGCTTGCAAGTAGGTGAGTAATTTTGAGCAAGAAGGGAAAGAAAGTAAATATTCATGAAAGGTCTGTGATAGATTATATTATTGTCTTCAGATAGTTCTTCCTTTCCCTTGTCCTAGGCAGAAAGTATTTTCCTGCTCTATTGATGTTGGGCTAGACCATGTGACTTTTTTTGGGACTAATGGACTGTGAGCTAATAACACATATGCTATATTTAAACAGAAGCTTCACATATGATTGCCTCTTGTTGTTTGCCTCTGCCCTAAAAATGAGCATCTCCCAGGTAGGGCTGTGCCTTTATCTGAGGTGCTTAAATAAAAGGACACATGGAACGGGACTGTAGTCCTAGTCCATTCACAGGTGCAGACATGGGATGGGAAATAAATATTTGCTGTTGCAAGCTACTAAGACTTGGGTTGTTTGTTTCTCAGTGTATTGCCTAATGAAGGGCTTGAGACCTTGTCTGAAACCCTCTTTGCAGTTTTGTTCAAAGGAGAGAGTGACATCCAAACAGGATTTTGCCTTTTCAAAAGGAATAATTTTAATGATAGCATTCCAAGAAATCTTAGCTTATATGTGACGTAAAATAAAATGGATTTTTCCTTATCAAAATGAAGCAAACATGTACTGATATTGAAAACTTCAACACAGTATATTTCCAATCGGAAGACAATTCCACAGTAGAATAAAAGATGATTGGTTTCTTTAATATAAGACTCTCCAAATTATTTGTTGTGAAATAGTGAGTTGGATCAAGCCATTTGGAATGCCTTTCCTTAAGAGTGAACCGGACACTTCTGAATACTACATATGAATTATTGACATAAGATGCGCCACTGAGAAATGTCTGTTTATGCTTCTCAGCTCAAAGCTGACCAAGTGATCCTCCAGCTTGGTAGCATGTCAACACCAGAGTGGAGGATAATTTAGGAGTACAGCCCACATGACGTGATCCTAGTAGTGAATTCAAACATTTGCTGACAGTTGCCTTCTTTTACAAATCAGCGTGAAAACAAGATTTGTTGTTGTTCAGTCACTAAGCCATGTCTGACTCTTTGCCAATGCGGGAGATGCAAGAGACATGGATTTAATCTCTGGGTCAGGAGGATCCCTTGGAGAAGGGAATGGCACTCACTCCAGTGTTCTTGTGTGGAGAATACCATGGACAGAGGAACCTGGCTGGCTACAGTCCAGGGAGTCACAAAGAGTTGGACACAACTTAGCAACTTAACAACAACAACAAGTATGGAGAACTAAAGGTGAAGTTACGGGTACCACCCGAATAAGCTCACAAAACCTTGGATGAATTTTGTCTGTGCTTTAAGCTGCAAAGTAAGTTGCATTTAGAACCACGCTCCACATTTGAACCTCGTCTGTTGTGTGGAAGGGTAGCAAAGATGAGGCAGAAATCTCCTGAACTCCCGCAAGAAGTGGTGTGACTTTTAACGGTGATAACAATAGCAACAACAGCAAATCAAAGATCAGAGTTAGAGCATCAGTAAGCAGGGGACCTGTGCTCCTCTGGCTTGGAAATAGGGTAAGTAGGGGAAATGGTGAGAGGAACCTAAGAACAGGCTAAAGACAGTGAAAAAGAGTCTTCTGCCCCAAATAGTTTCACACCCCAGTTTTTCTATTTGGATCAATACAAGTCATCTTCTAAAATGAAAAAAAATCCACTAGGAAAAGTAGATTTTTAACTTTTCTAAGGCCATGGGGAATAATTCCCTGAGAGTTTGGTGAGCCCAGGGAGGGAGATCTCTATGGAGCTGGAGTGTTAAGGGGTACGGAAGCCTGGGTGAGGTAACAGAGCTGTGCCCAGCCACAGCCTTGGGCTCTAAGCCACCCTGGGCCTGTGCGGGCACTTGGTTCAGAGGGGAGTGAAGCAGGTCATGTCCTTGAGTGCCTGTGGAACCCCTGAAGTATGCCTTCTCCTGTGCTAAATCCCACTGGGAACATAGTCATTCCCCCAAGTATATCCTGCATAAGGACTTCTGTTTGGATTGCTTCTTAAAAATTTTTTTTTTTATTGGTGCATAGTTGATTTACACTGTTGGGTTAGTTTTTCTATGGCAAAGTGATTCAGTTATACATAAACATACATCTATTTAAAAAATTTATTTATTTATTTTCTTTCCCATATAGGCCATTATAGAGTACTGGGTAGAGTTCCCAGTGCTATGCAGTAGGTTCTTAGTAATTATCTATTTTATATATAGTAATACATATATGTCTGTCCCAAACTCCTAATTTATCCCCTTCCTTATCCCCTGGAAACCATGTTTATTTTCTACATCTGTGACACTATTTCTATTTTGTACTTAGATTCCTTTGTACCCTTATTTTTTAAAAGATTGCACATATAAGCAATGTGTGTGTGTTTGTGTGTCTGCTCAGTCATGTCCGACTCTTTGCAACCCCCTGGGCTGTAGCCCACCAGGCTCCTCTGTCCATGGGATTCTGCAGGCAAGGACACTGGGGTGGGTTGCCATTTCCTCTTCCAGGGGATTTCCTGACCCAGGAATCAAACTGCATTTCTTGCAGCTCCTGCATTGGCAGGTGGATTCTTTACCACTGTGCCACCTGAGCATGTGATATTTGTCTTTCTCTGTCTTACTTGGCTTCCCAGGTGGTGCACGCATGCACTGTCTGACTTTCTTCATTCAGTATGACAAGCTCTGTTTCCATCCATGTTGCTGCAAATGGCATTATTTCAATATTTTTTTAATGGCTGAATAATATTCCAGTGTGTGTGTGTGTGTGTGTGTGTGTGTGTATACCACATCTTCTTTATCCATTCATCTGTGGATGGGCTTTTAGATGGCTTGGCTGTTATAAATACAGCTGCACGGAATGTCAGGATACATGTGGCTTGTTGAATTATGGTTTTGAGGTATAGGCCCAGGAGTGGGATTGCTAGATTGCTTTTTCCATTCTGCCAACCACAAATATTTGTTGACCCTCTAATATCCATTTCCAACATGGTTGATTTCCTTGGCAGATTAAGCTCCAAGCTTCCTACCTGATTCTCACTCTCCTGGGTCCTTCTCACATCACACCATCTCACCATCTGTTTGGGTACCAGATACACTGAAGACCATGTCCAAGATTTATTCATCTTTGCAGCCCTCATCCCTGTATCTGAGCATCTTAACACATAATGGACATTGAAGAAACACTAACTCTTGGGGTGGAGAAAGAGGAGAGGGAATCAGAAAAATTACAAAATGCAAAAAAAATAGCAGCAGGTGGTTTTCCAAACAAGCCTCATCTTTGTGAAATTTTCCCTAGAGTGACAGGGAGCCCAAGTGCCTCTGAGAATCATGAGGCTTGCAGGTTTTTGGTACATGGTAAGAGTCCTAGACTGATCTTAGTGCTGCATCTTCCTCATACTAGAAGATGTTTGGTTGTGGTGGGCAATGGGTTTGTGGTGCTTTGTCCACAAGGCCCATCTTATCTTTGACTTATAGCAGTTAGGTGAGGATCTGTGGCTTCCTGGAGTCCTGCCTCTTTACCCACAAAGGAGGTTGATTATTTTGGATCCAAAAACCTCTTTTTCTCACTTTTGCATGCCAGATTGGCTGCAGAAGTGTTATGGACATTTCCCAGCTTTTTTTTTTTTTTCTGCTCAAAGCTGTGCTTTCTCTTTTATGGTACATTTCCTTTGCTTTGATCTGCTTGTGGTCACCCCCACTTTGGCTTATAAAATAGCAGGCTGTCGTGCCTCCTCTCTGTACAACCTGCCTGGTGATGCTAGTGGCAGAAGGCTTTGCTTTTTTTTTTGCCAGCTACACTAGTTTTCCTGTTGTGGTGTAAAGGTACCACTATTTATTTCTTTACTGGAGAGGGTATGGTGTATGTGAAGAGGGAGAAAGAAAGAGCAAGGCAGAAAGATGGAAGGAGAGAACAGACGGAGAGGGGTAGGCAGAAGGGACCGGGAAAAAAAGACAGGGACGGGGTGGGGGGAGTATTCCTTACTGTACAGTGTTGAGAATATAATTTTATTTAAGCTTAGATTAAGCTGTGAAGTCAGTGCCCATAATGCCCCTCTGCCTTATTTGGGAATATTTTGCTTCTAGTTGCTTCTTCCACATTTCTGTCCTGCATGCTGTTCCTTGGTTTTCCACAATGTCATACCTCACTGGATAGTGCCAGGATTATGGAAAATTGCTGCCATTTATTGAATGCCCATTTGGCCAAATACTGTGGGTATCTTGTGTCTGATCAAGCATCACAGTATAGGACTAGAGCTAGTTTCAGCACTCCACCCTCAGGCTGGGAGGAAAAAGGTAAATCAAAAGCTCTAATCTGAGAGACTATGATCTTAATGTATGTGCTGACTCTTCAGATGGCATAACAGCTTCATCCATTCAAATGATTTTTTCCCCATTAAGATTCTGAAGGAGAGACATTTTGGGGGAATTCAGCAGGCACTTCTGGTGCCTCCCCTCATGGCTCAGATGGTAAAGAGTTTGCCTACAATGTGGAAGATGCGGGTTTGATTCTTGGGTTAGGAAGATCCTCTGGAGAAGGAAATGGCAACCCACTCCAGTATTTTTGCCTGGAGAATCCCATGGTCAGAGGAGCCTGGTGGACTACAGTCCATGGGGTCGCAAAGCATCAGACATGACTTAGTGACTAACGCTTTCACTTTCAGCAGGCCCAGGTACCCTAAGGGGCATAGTTGTATTCAGAAGACCTTTTCAGCATAAGTGTCCACCTCTCTGAATGCTTCTTAATAGTGCCCAGAAGCCAGATGGGATTCTATGCAGGTGAGGTTCTCAGTCCTCACTTATTTCTGCTCAGGCTTGACATGATAGTAAACTCCCACTCAAGTCTACTTAGCTATAAAGAATCAAGGACTCTTGGGTTTGAAGGAATCTTAAAAAATATTAAATTTAATCCAATAATTTCTAATCTGGGGCATACATCAACATCAAGCTGCAAAATGGCATATTCTCAGGTCCAGTACTATGAGATTTTTGTTTTGCAGGTCTTAGGTGGTGTCTGGGTTCAACAAGTGACTCTGAAGTGCAACCAGGTGGAAAACCATAAATCTAATTTACTTCTCATGATGTCCAAATACTTTCTTGCTTGATTTGATTTTCTATTTCTTCATTACTGCATCTCTGGGAAATATGCACAAAGCAGAACATGAGGATTGTTTTCTGTTCAGTTGCACAAAGAAAATTGGTGACTAGGGCATTGCATTAGAAATGACAAACTCTTCAAGCTTATTGGAATAGCCCAATGTATTAATTATTCAATATATTTCCTTTCAAAAGAGCTATTTCACCACTTCCTGTGTCTCTTTCTAGGTAGTAATAATGAGGACATAGATACTCCTGGATAATTGGGTCAAGTGTTTCATAAACATCCTTTTAATGTAGAATAAATTTCAGGGAAAAGGGAAGCAGAGAAAGTAAGATCTTGATTCTAGCTCTGCTGATGAAAGCTGTAGGTTTGAGTGTGTTAGCTTATGTCTCTGAAATGCACTCTTTTGTAGTTTCACTAATGGACTGCAAGAACACTTTCAGTTCTAGAACCCCTAAACTCTCACAGAACTTTCCAATCTCCTAATTGCTGTCTTGAACATGGAAATAACTCTAGCCTCTGTTGTTACATTGTCTTTCTCTGGATTCCTGCTACAGTCAGAGGCCTCCGTAGTAGAAGAATAGCTATATCCTGACATACCATTCCTTGTGCCATGGAATTTGTCTTTGAAAAGATTCCAAGGTATATGAGATGCAATATCATTTCATTCATCTTTCCCCTATCCTGAAGTTGAAATTGTAGTGTTGACTGTTGGTGGGAATGTACACTAGTACAGCCACTATGGAGAACAGTGTGGAGATTCCTTAAGAAACTGGAAATAGAACTGCCTTATGACCCAGCAATCCCACTGCTGGGCATACACACAGAGGAAACCAGAATTGAAGGAGACACGTGTACCCCAGTGTTCATCACAGCACTATTTATAATAGCCAGGATGTGGAAGCAACCTAGATGTCTATCAGCAGATGAATGGATAAGAAAGCAGTGGTACATATACACAATGGAGTATTACTCAGCCATTAAAAAGAATACATTTGAATCAGTTCTGATGAGGTGGATGAAACTGGAGCCGATTATACAGAGTGAAGTAAGCCAGAACGAGAAACACCAATACAGTATACTAATGCATATATATGGAATTTAGAAAGATGGTAACGATAGCCCTGTATGCAAGACAGCAAAAGAGACACAGATGTATAGAACAGTCTTTTGGACTCTGTGGGAGAGGGAGAGGGTGCGATGATTTGGGAGAATGGCATTGAAACATGTATAATATCATATAAGAAATGAATCACCAATCTAGGTTCGATGCAGGATACAGGATGCTTGGGGCTGGTGCACTGGAATGACCCAGAGAGATGGTATGGGGAGGGAGGTGGGAGGGGGCTTCAGGATTGGGAACACGTGTACACCTGTGGTGGATTCATGTTGATGTATGGCAAAACCAATACAATATTGTAAAGTTAAAAAAAAAATAAAAAAAATAAAATCTGAAAAAAATAATAAAGAAAAAAAGAAATTGTAGTGTTGAACATATTTAGGAAGAAAATAAATACAAAGAATCATGCACTTTTGCAGTTGGAAACCACTTTAGAGATCACTGATTCTGCCCATTTAATTATACATGTGAAGAAGTGGCAGCCAAGAGCTGATAATTGCTCATGCAGGCAGCCAGTGACAGAATGAGGTCTGTAACTAGCTTTGTTGACTTTCTGGGAAGTATATTTTCTCTGCCACACATTTTTGGTTGAGTAGAAGATAATGGGTTAGCAACATTAATACCAACAAAATAAACCATATCTTAATGATTGATTATAGATTTCTCCTGTTTACAGAATGGAATAACTTCACCCTTTCATATGATATATTATTTTATATTACACATTATTTTTTGTTTTTATCAATGAACAACTCAAAATACCATAGAGAGAATATCTAGATGGTCTTCAGACTGGCTTATATGATCATTATTAAGAAGAAAAGACATATGCTATTTTTAAAAGATTGGAGGAGAATTTAGATAAGGAAAAATAAAGGTCATAAAAGTCTATTGTATGTTACAGTAGGAAAACCAGCTTTATCTTCTGGATTCAGCAGCACACATTTGTTAAGAGACTAGATTATGTTTTTAAAAATGAAGAAATGATGTGATTAACATTTTTCTTGCTTAAAGTTAAAAATAGAAAGTGTTGACTTCAGTCATCAACTGTTGGGTACTGAGGAAAGGGGACATGAATTCAGTGAGGCAAGCTCAGCTTGTTTTCAATCAAATATCACTAGGTAAGCACCATTCTCTGCCCCCTATGTTCTGGGTTTTCCCTTAACTGCTGGACTAGTACACTCTCAGATAATTTTAACCTTGGATTTTTTTTTTAAAGTTGTTAGCCTTGCTCTATAAATAGATTTCTAAGAATCCCAAGTTCTAATAATAACCAATTTTTTTCCTCTTGAGAAATTAAACCATTTTATGGCCACTATTAAAATCACTAAAATTAATTACAGTTTCTGAAATTTGACCTCATATTCTATAAGGTAGTGGTGCTGCCCTTTAAACTCATATATGCTTCTGATACTACTTTATGCCAATGGTTCCCAACCAGGGATTAGTTTGCCTCCCTAGAGACATTTGGCAATGTCTGGAGATATTTTTGGTTGTCACAACTGGTAAGGCGGGACTGTGTATACTACAGGCATCTTATGGGTAGATGTCAGAGATACTGCAAAAAATCCTGTAATGCTCAGGACAGCCTCTTACAACAAAGAATTATCTGGCCCCAAATGTCAATAGCATTAAGGTTGAGTAACCTTGCTTTGTAATACAGATTTACGTAGAGATATTGCCTTATCCATGTAGGTAAGAATCATTAATAATTTAAATCGATTTGCAACAATCTACACCGAATAATCAGTGTCTGATACTCTGTTAATCTTGCTTGTCACAGTCTGTTCATTTGTCAAGGTTATAAGCTGATGTTTTGCTCTCGAAAGAGTATGAGCACACCTATTTCTCCCAAAGATAAAATGAATATGAAGGAATTTTTCAGCATTCCTGATTCTTTGGGCCATTTTTTGTTAAGATTTTCAGCATTTAGGTCTTGGTAAAAAGGACTTTTACCAATTAGTCATCATCAAAGCTCAGTAAATGGTCTCCTAGTCCCTGATCTTGGAAACAGGCTTGCAATAACGTGCCAATTTACTCATTTAGTCATTGCTCCTGCAAGACTTCAATGCTAATTCCATTTTTAGTTACTGTTTCTAGCAACTATTAATGGTGAGATGAAAGAGAAAGACTTTTTATAACAGCTAAAATCTCGTCAGTGTCTCTGTGGTTGCAATTCCTAGTGCACTATGATTCTGTCTTTAAATGTAATTTCAAAACAGCTATAATGGCAAATTCAGTTCAGTTCAATTCAGTCTCTCAGTCATGTCCAACTCTTTGCGACCTCATCAGTCACAGCATGCCAGGCCTCCCTGTCCATCATCAACTCCCAGAGTTCACTCAGATTCACGTCCATCGAGTCAGTGATGCCATCCAGCCATCTCATCCTCTGTCGTCCCCTTCTCCTCCTGCCCCTAATCCCACCCAGCATCAAAGTCTTTTCCAATGAGTCAACTCTTCGCATGAGGTGGCCAAAGTACTGGAGTTTCAGCTTTAGCATCCTTCCAAAGAAATCCCAGGGCTGATCTCCTTCAGAATGGACTGGTTGGATTTCCTTGCAGTCCAAGGGATTCTCAAGAGTCTTCTCCAACACCACAGTACAAAAGCATCAGTTCTTCGGTGCTCAGTCTTCTTCACAGTCCAACTCTCACATCCATATATGACTACTGGAAAAACCATAGGCTTGACTAGACAGACCTTAGTTGGCAAAGTAATGTCTCTGCTTTTGAATATGCTATCTAGGTTGGTCATAACTTTTCTTCCAAGGAGTAAGTGTCTTTTAATTTCATGGCTGCAGTCACCATCTGCAGTGATTTTGGAGCCCCCCAAAATAAAGTCTGACACTGTTTCCACTGTTGCCCCATCAATTTCCCATGAAGTGATGGGACCAGATGACATGATCTTCGTTTTCTGAATGTTGAGTTTTAAGCCAACTTTTTCACTCTCCTCTTTCATTTTCGTCAAGAGGCTTTTTAGTTACTCTTCACTTTCTGCCATGAGGGTGGTGTCATCTGCATATCTGAGGTTATTGATATTTCTCCCAGCAATCTTGATTCCAGCTTGTGTTTCTTCCAGCCCAGCGTTTCTCATGATGTACTTCTATTTAACTTATAGAAGTTAAATAAGCAGGGTGACAATATACAGCCTTGACGTACTCCTTTTCCTATTTGGAACCAGTCTGTTGTTTCATGTCCAGTTCTAACTGTTGCTTCCTGACCTGCATACAGATTTCTCAAGAGGCAGGTCAGGTGGTCTAGTATTCCCATTTCTCTCGGAATCTTCCACAGTTTATTATGATCCACACAGTCAAAGGCTTTGGCATAGTCAATAAAGCAGAAATAGATGTTTTTCTGGAACTCTCTTCCTTTTTCTACGATCCAGCGGATGTTGGCACTTTGATCTCTGGTTCCTCTGCCTTTTCTCATACCAGCTTGAACATCAGGAAGTTCACGGTTCACGTATTGCTGAAGCCTGCCTTGGAGAATTTTGAGCATTACTTTAGTAGTGTGTGAGATGAGTGCAATTGTATGGTAGTTTGAGCATTCTTAGGCATTTCCTTTCTTTGGAATTGGAATGAAAACTGACCTTTTCCAGTTCTGTGTCCACTGCTGAGTTTTCCCAACTTGCTGGCATATTGAGTGTAGTACTTTCACAGCATCATCTTTCAGGATTTGAAATAGCTCAACTGGAATTCCATCACCTCCACTAGCTCTGTTCATAGTGATGCTTTCTAAGGCCCACTTGACTTCACATTCCAGGATGTCTGGCTCTAGATCAGGGATCACACCATCGTGATTATCTTGGTCGTGAAGATCTTTTTTGTATAGTTCTTCTGTGTATTCTTGCCACCTCTTCTTAATATCTTCTGCTTCTGTTAGGTCCATACTATTTCTGTCCTTTATCGAGCCCATCTTTGCATGAAATATTCCCTTGGTATCTCTAATGTTCTTGAAGAGATCTCTGGTCTTTCCCATTCTGTTGTTTTCCTCTATTTCTTTGCATTGATCGCTGAAGAAGGCTTTCTTATCTCTTCTTGCTGTTCTTTGGAACTCTGCATTCAGATGCTTATATCTTTCCTTTTCTCCTTTTCTTTTCTCTTCTCTTCTTTTCACAGCTATTTGTAAGGCCTCCCCAGATAGTCATTTTGCTTTTTTGCATTTCTTTTCCATGGGGATGGTCTTGATCCCTGTCTCCTGTACAATGTCACAAACCTCATTCCATAGTTCATCAGGCACTCTATCTATCAGATCTAGGCCCTTAAATCAATTTCTCCCTTCCACTGTATAATCATAAGGGATTTGATTTAGGTCATACCTGAATGGTCTAGCGGTTTTCCCTACTTTCTTCAATTTGAGTCTGAATTTGGTAATAAGGAGTTCATGATCTGAGCCACAGTCAGCTCCTGGTCTTGTTTTTGTTGACTGTATAGAGCTTCTCCATCTTTGGCTGCAAAGAATATAATCAATCTGATTTCAGTGTTGACCATCTGGTTATGTCCATGAGCAGAGTCTTCTCTTGTGTTGTTGGAAGAGGGTGTTTGCTATGACCAGTGCATTTTCTTGGCAAAACTCTATTAGTCTTTGCCCTGCTTCATTCCACATTCCAAGGCCAAATTTGCCTGTTCCTCCAGGTGTTTCTTGACTTCCTACTTTTGCATTCCAGTCCCCTCTAATGAAAAGGACATTTTTTTGTGTGTTAGTTCTAAAAGGTCTTGTAGGTCTTCATAGAACTGTTCAACTTCAGCTTCTTCAGCATTACTGGTTCGGGTATAGACTTGGATTATGGTGATATTGAATGGTTTGCCTTGGAGACGAACAGAGATCATTCTGTCATTTTTGAGATTGCATCCAAGTACTGCATTTCAGACTCTTTTGTTAACCATGATGGCTATTCCATTTCTTCTGAGGGATTCCTGCCCACAGTAGTAGATATAATGGTCATTTGAGTTAAATTCACCCATTCCAGTCCATTTTAGTTCATTGATTCCTAGAATGTCGATGTTCACTCTTGCCATCTCTTGTTTGACCACTTCCAATTTGCCTTGATTCATGGACTTGACATTCCAGGTTCCTATGCAATATTGCTCTTTACAGCATCGGACCTCGCTTCTATCACCAGTCACATCCACAACTGGGTATTGTTGTTGCTTTGGCTCCATCCCTTCATTCTTTCTAGAGTTATTTCTCCACTGATCTCCAGTAGCATATTGGGCACCTACTGACCTGGGGAGTCCCTCTTTCAGTATCCTATCATTTTGCCTTTTCATACTCTTCATGGGGTTCTCAAGGCAAGAATACTGAAGTGGTTTGCCATTCCCTTCTCCAGTGGACCACATTCTGTCAGACCTCTTCACCATGACCTGCCCGTCTTCGGTTGCCCCGTGGGCATGGCTTAGTTTCATTGAGTTAGACAAGGCTGTGGTCCTAGTGTGATTAGACTGACTAGTTTTATATGAGTATGGTTTCAGTGTGTCTGCCCTATGATGCCCTCTTGCAACACCAACCATCTTACTTGGGTTTCTCTTACCTTGGGCGTGGGGTATCTCTTCATGGCTGCTCCAGCAAGGGGAGCAGCTTACCTTGGATGAGGGGTATCTCCTTACCGCCGCCCTTCCTGACCTTCAACGTGGGATGGCTCCTCTCTGCCCTCCTGTGCCCACCCAGCCACCGCTCCTTGGACCTGAGTTTGCTCCTCTTGACCACCGCCCCTGACCTCGGACGTGGGCTAGCTCCTCTCAGCTGTTCCCGCACCGTCGCAGCCTGGCACTCTTAGCCGCTGCCCCGACCTCGGACATGGGGTAACTCCTCTTGGCTGCTGCCCTTCGGGTATGGGGTCCTCCCGGCTTCTGCCCCTGACCTCGGACATGGGATAGCTCCTCTCGGCTGCGCTCAGGGCACCGGTCGCAGCCGCCTGCGCTTAGGGCGCCGGTCGCAGCCGCTTGCGCATAATGCACTGGTCATATACACCAATCAGGACCAAATACATACACTGTTAAGTTTATAATTTTATTTGAGAATTTCACAGTCCACTTCATCTTCTTTAGATCTCTTTAAGTCTCCCTGACTCTCACATTTCATCTGGAAGGGAGTATTTTACCAAATGTTTAAACATGGTTAACTTGGTTGAGATTATTTAGTCAGGTTCAAAGGATGACAGATGTTCAGACAGATGACAAGTTCCCAAGCTCTTAATGACTCAGAACCCGGTCAGAATCTAGTTTAACAGTGAGTGAAATTTACTGTTGATAATAATTTTCTGGTGAAGATACAGTGGTTTGTTTTTTTCTCTCCTTTCTTTTTAAAAACTTTTATTTTATTTTTGAGTTTTCCATCTTCTTTTACTTTTTTTCTTTTTAATTAATTTTTTATTGAAGGATTTCAATAACCTCAGATATGCAGATGAGACCACCATAATGGCAAAAAGTGAGGAAGAACTAAAGAGCCTCTTGATGAAAGTGAAAGGGGAGAGTGAAGAAGTTGTCTTAAAGATCAACATTCAGAAAACTAAGATCATGGCATCTGGTCACATCACTTCATGGCAAATAGATGGGGAAACAGTGGAAACAGTGACAGACTTTATTTTTTTGGGTTCCAAAATCACTGCAGATGGTGATTGTGGCCATGAAATTAAAAGGTGCTTGCTCTTTGGAAGAAAAGCTGTGACCAATCTAGATAGCATATTAAAAGGCAGAGACATTACTTAATCAACAAAGGTCTGTCTAGTCAAGGCTGTGATTTTTCCCGTGGTCATGTATGGATGTGAGTGTTGGACCATAGAGTGCCAAAGAATTGATGCTTTTGAACTGTGGTGTTGGAGAAGACTCTTGAGAGTCCCTTGAACTGCAAGGAGATCCAACCAGTCCATCCTAAAGGAGATCAGTCATGGGTGTTCATTGGGAGGACTGGTGTTAAGCTGAAACTCCAATACTTTGGCTACCTGATGCAAAGAGCTGACTCATTTGAAAAGACCCTAATGCTGGGAAAGATGGACGCTAAGAGGAGAAGGGGACGACAGAGGATGAGATGGTTGGGTGGCATCACTGACTCAATGGACATGAATTTGAGTAAACTCCGGGAGTTGGTAATGGACAGGGAGGCCTGGCGTGCTGCAGTCCATGGGGTCGCAGAGTCGGACACAACTGAACGACTGGACTGAACTGAACTGAACTGAATATTCCATTGTGTATATGTACTACAGCTTCTTTATCATTCATCTGTCGATGGACATCCAGCTTGCTTCCATGTTCTAGCTTTTGTAAATAGTGCTGCAATGAGCAATGGGATACATGTATCTTTTTCAATTTTGGTTTCCTCAGGGTATATGCCTAGGAGTGGGATTGCTGGGTCATATGGTGGTTTTTTTCCTAGTTTTTTTTTTTTTTTTTTTTTAGGAATCTCTGTACCATCTTACATAGTGGCTGTATCAATTTACATTCCCACCAACAGTGCAAGAGCATGCCCTTTTCTCCACACTCTCTCCAGCATTTATTGTTTGTAGACTTTTTGATGAGGGCCATTCTGACTGGTGTGAGGTGATATCTCTTTGTGGTTTTGATTTGCATTTTTCTAATAATGAGTGATGTTGAGCATCTTTTCATGAGTTTGTTAGCCATCTGTATGTCTTCTTTGGAGAAATGTCTGTTTAGGTCGTTTTCCCATTTTTTGATTGGGTTGTTTGTTTTTCTGGCATTGAGTTGTAGGAGCTGCTTGCATATGTTGGAAATTAATCCTTTGTCAGTTGTTTCATTTGCTATTATTTTCTCCCATTCTGAGGGTTGTCTTTTGTTCTTGTTTATAGTTTCCTTTGCCGTGCAAAAGCTTTTAAGTTTAATAAGGTCTCACTTGTTTACATTTGCTTTTATTTCTCTTAGGAAGTGGGTCATAGAGGATCTTGCTTTGATTTATATCATTTCCTCTGCCCACTTTTTGAAGAGTTTTCATCATAAATCAGTGCTGAATTTGGCAAAGGTTTTTCTGCATCTATTGAGATTATCAAATAGTTTTTATCTTTCAATGTGTTAATATGGTATATCACATGGATTGATTTGTTTATATTGAAGAATCCTTGCATTCCAGGAATAAACCCCACTTGTCATGGTGTATGAGTTTTTTGATGTGTTGCTGAATTCTGTTTTCTAAAATTTTGTTGAGGATTTTTGCATCTATGTTCATCTGTGATATTGGCCTGTAGTTTTCTTTTTCTGTGTTGTCTTTGTCTGGTTTTGGTTTCAGGGTGATGGCGGCCTTGTAAAATGAGTTTGGAAGTGTTCCTTCCTCTGCAATGTTTGGAAAGAGTTTTAAAAGGATAGGAATTGGCTCTTCTCTAAATGTTTGACAGAATTCTCCTGTGAAGCCATCTGGTCCTAGGCTTTTGTTTTTTGGGAAATTGTTGAGTTTGATTCCAGTGCTTGTAATTGGGTTGCTCAAACTTTCTATTTCTTCCTGTTTTAGTCTTGTAAGATTGAACTTTTAAGAATCAGTCCATTTCTTTGAGGTTATCCATTTTATTGCCATATAGTTGTTCCTAATAGTCTCTTGTAATCCTTTGTATTTCTGCATTGTCTGTTGTAACTTCTCCTTTTTCATTTCTAATTTTGTTGATTTGATTCTTCTGTCTTTTTTTCTTGATGAGTCTGGCTAAAGGCTTGTCGATTTTGTTTATATTCCCAAAGAACCAACTTAGTTTTATTAACCAGTACTATTGTTTCTTTTATTTCTTTTTCATTTACTTCTGCTTGAATCTTTATGATATTTTCCTTCTGCTAATTTTGTTGTTGTTGTTCTTCTTTTTCCAGTTACTTTGGGTGTAAAGTTAGGTTGTCTATTCTATGTTTTTCTTAATTCTTGAGGTAGGATAGTATTGTATAACCTTCCCTCTTAGAACGGCTTTTGCTGTAGCCAATAGGTTTTGCATTGTGTTTTCGTTGTCGTTTGTTTCTGGAAATTTTTTGAATCCTTTTTGATTTCTTCAGTAAACTTTTGGTTATTTAGAAACATTTTGTTTAGTCTCCATGTGTTTGTGTTTCCTACACCTTTTTTTCTTGTAACTGATATCCAGTTTCATTGGGTTGTGGTCAGAGAACATGCTTGATATGATTTCAATCTTCTTAAATTTAGTGAAGTTTCATTTGTGAACCAAGATGTAGTCTATCCTGGAGAATGTTCCATGTGCACTTGAGACGAAGGTGTATTCTTCTGCATTTGGATGGAATGTCCTGCAGATATCAATGAAATCCATCTCATCTAATGTATCATTTAAGACTTGTGTTTCCTTATTAATTTCCTGTTTACTCTCCTCCTACTATTGTGTTACTGTCAATTTCTCCTTTTATGTCTGTTAGTGTTTGTCTTATGTGTTGAGGTGCTCCTATGTAGGGTGCATCAGTTCAGTCAGTCAGTTCAGTTGCTCAGTCGTGTCCAACTTTTTGAGATCCCATGAATCACAGCATGTCAGGCCTTCCTATCCATCATCAACTCCAGGAGTTCACCCAAACTCATGTCCATCGAGTCAGTGATGCCATCGAGCCATCTCATCCTCTGTCGTCCCCTTCTCCTCCTGCCCCTAATCCCTCCCAGCATCACAGTCTTTTCCAATGAGTCAGCTCTTCGCATGAGGTGGCCAAAGTATTGGAGCTTCAGCTTTAACATCATTCCTTCCAAAGAATAACCAGGACTGATCTCCTTTAGAATGGACTGGTTGGATCTCCTTGCAGTCCAAGGGACTCTCAACAGTCTTCTCCAACACCACAGTTCAAAAGCATCAACTCTTTGGCACTCAGCTTTCTTCACAGTTCAACTTTCACATCCATATATGACCACTGGAAAAATCATAGCCTTAACTAGATGGACTTTTGTTGGCAAAGTAATGTCTCTGTTTTTTAATATGCTATCTATGTTGGTCATAACTTTCCTTCCAAAGAGTAAGCGTCTTTTAATTTCATGGCTGCAATCACCATCTGCAGTGATTTTGCAGCCCCCAAAAATATAGTCTGACACTGTTTCCACTGTTTCCCCATCTATTTCTCATGAAGTGATGGGACCAGACGCCGTGATCTTCGTTTTCTGAATGTTGAGCTTTAAGCCAACTTTTTCACTCTCCTCTTTCACTTTCATCAAGAGGTTTTTTAGCTCCTCTTCACTTTCTGCCATAAGGGTGGTGTCATCTGCATATCTGAAGTTATTGATATTTCTCCTGGCATCTTGATTCCAGCTTGTGCTTCTTCCAGCCCAGCGTTTCTTATGATGTACTCTGCATATAAGTTAAATAAGCAGGGTGACATGGATTGTTCCATGTCCAGTTCTAACTGTTGCTTCCTGACCTGCATATAGGTTTCTCAAGAGGCAGGTCAGGTGGTCTAGTATTCCCATCTCTTTCAGAATTTTCCACAGTTAATTGTGATCCACACAGTCAAAGGCTTTGGCATAGTCAATAAGGCAGAAATCAATGTTTTTCTGGAACTCTCTTCCTTTTTCTATGATCCAGCGGATGTTGGCAATTTGATCTCTGCTTCCTCTGCCTTTTCTAAAATCAGCTCGAACATCTGGAAGTTCACGGTTCACGTATTGCTGAAGCCTGGCTTGGAGAATTTTGAGCATTACTTTAGTAGCGTGTGAGATGAGTGCAATTGTATGGTAGTTTGAGCATTCTTTGGCATTTCCTTTCTTTGGAATTGGAATGAAAACTGACCTTTTCCAGTTCTGTGTCCATTGCTGAGTTTTCCCAACTTGCTGGCATATTGAGTGTAGCACTTTCACAGCATCATCTTTCAGGATTTGAAATAGCTCAACTGGAATTCCATCACCTCCACTAGCTTTGTGGTGCATAAATATTTACAATTGTTATGTCTTCCTCTTGGATTGATTCCTTGAGCATTATGTAGTGTCCTTCCTTATCTCTTGTAATCTCCTTTATTTTAAGGTTGATTTTGTCAGATATGAAGATTGCTATTCCAGTTTTCTTTTGCTTCCCATTTGCATGGAATATATTTTCCCATCCTCTCACTTTCAGTCTATATGTGTCTTTACGTCTGAAGTGGGTTTCTTGTAGAGAGCATATATATGGACCTTGTTTTTGTATTCATTCAACCAGTCTTTTGGTTGGAGCAATTAATCCAGTCACATTTAAAGTATATATGTTCCTGTTGCCATTTTCTTAATTGTTTGGGGTTGATTTTGTAGATCTTTTTTTTTCTCTTGTATTTCTTGACTATAAATCCCCTTAATGTTTGTTGTAAAGTTGGTTTGGTGGTACTGAATTCTCTTAATTTTTGCTTGTTTGAAAAGTTTTTATTTCTCCATCAATTTTGAATGAGATCTTTGCTAGGTACAGTAATATTGGTTGTTGATTTTTCACTTTCAATACTTTAAATATATCCTGCCTGTCCCTTCTGGCCTGCAGAGTTTCGACTGATAGATCAGCTGTTAAATGTTTGGGGTTTCCCTTATATGTTACTTGTTGCTTCTCCCTTGCTGCTTTTAATATTCTTTCTTTGTGTTTAGTCTTTGTTAGGTTGATTAGTATGTGTCTTGTTGTGTTTATCCTTGGGTTTATTCTGTATGAGACTCTTTGTGCCACTTGGACTTGATTGACTATTTCCTTTTCCATGTTGGGAAAATTTCAAGTATAATCTTTTCAAAATTTTCTCACACCCTTTCTTTTTCTCTTCTTCTGGGGCCCCTATAATTTGAATGTTTGTGTGTTTGATGTTGTCCCAGAAGTCTCTGAGACTGTTCTCAGTTCTTTTCATTCTTTTTACTTTATTCTGCTCTTCAGAAGTTATTTCCACCATTTTATCTTCAAGCACACTGATTCATTCTTCTGCTTTAGGTATTCTGCTATTGATTGCTTCTAGAGTATTTTTAATTTCAGTAATTGTGTTGTTTTTATGTTTATTCTTTAATTCTTCTAGGTGTTTGTTAATTGATTCTTATATTTTCTCCATTTGTTTTCAAGGTTTTGGATCATCTTTACTATCATTATTCTGAATTATTTTTCAGGTGTCAGTATCAGTATCAGTTCAGTCACTCAGTCGTGTCTGAGTCTTTGCAACCCCATGAACCACAGCACGCCAGGCCTCCTTGTCCATCACTACTCCCGCAGTCCAACCAAATCCATATCCATTGAGTCGGTAATGACATCCAACCATCTCATCCTCTGTCGTCCCGTTTTCCTCCTCCCCTCAATCTTTCCCAGCATCAGGGTCTTTTCTAATGAGTCAGCTCTCCACATCAGGTGGCCAAAGTACTGGAATTTCAGCATCAACATCAGTCCCTCCAATGAATACCCAGGGCTGATCTCCTTTAGGATGGACTAGTTGGATCTCCTTGTAGTCCAAGGGACTCTCAAGAGTCTTTTCCAATACCACAGTTCAAAAGCATCAATTCTTCGGTGCTCAGCTTTCTTTATAGTCCAACTCTCACATCCATACATGACGACTGGAAAAACCATAGCCTTGACTAGATGGACCTTTGTTGGCAAAGCAACGTCTCTGCTTTTTAATATGTTGTCTAGGTTGGTCATAACTTTCCTTCCAAGGACCAAAAGTCTTTTAATTTCATGGCTGCAATCACCATCCACAGTGATTTTGAAGCCCCCCAAAATAAAGTCTGACACTGTTTCCACTGTTTCCCCATCTATTTCCCATGAAGCAATGGGACCAGATGCCATGATCTTCATTTTCTGAATGTTGATCTTTAAATCAACATTTTCACTCTCCTCTTTCACTTTCATCAAGAGGCTCTTTAGTTCTTCACTTTCTGCCATAAGGGTGGTATCATCTGCATATCTGAGGTTATTGATATTTCTCCCGCAATCTTTATTCCAGCTTCTGTTTCCTCCAACCCAGTGTTTCTCATGATGTACTCTGCATAGAAGTTAAATAAGCAGGGTGACAATATACAGCCTTGATGTACTCCTTTTCCTGTTTGGAACCAGTCTGTTGTTCCATGTCCATTTTTCTTTCTTTTTGTTTTTTGCTTTTACTTTTTAAAATTTTATTTTAGTTTACAATACTGTGTTGGTTTTGCCATACATCAACATGAATCCACCACAGGTGTACACATGTTGCTTCTTGACCTGCATACAGATTTCTCAGGAGGCAGGTCAGGTAATCTGGTAATCCCAATCTCTTTCAGCTACTTTGCCTAATTCCTCTTCATTTATTTGGACTTCTGTGTTTCTAGTTTCTTCATTTGTATGGTATTTCTCTGCCTCTTCATTATTTTTTTTAAACTTATTGTGTTTGAGGTCTTCTTTCCCCAGCCTTTAAGGTTGACTACTTTGTTTCTTTTGGTTTCTGCCCTCCTAAGTTTGGTCCAGTGGTTTGTGTAGGGTGAGATTTGTGCTAAATTTTTCTTTGTTTGTTCATTTGTGTTTCCTCTGCTGGGCAAAGCTAAGTGAGGTGATAATCCTGTCTGCTGATGATTGAGTTTATATTTAGTTTTATTTGTTGTTTAGATGAGGCATCTGCACAGGGTGCTAATGGTGGATGGGTGATGCTTGATCTTGTATTCAAGTGGTTTCCTCTGTGTGAGTTCTCACTATTTGACACTCCCTAGGATTAGTTCTCTGGTAGTCTAGGGTCTTGGAGTCAGTGCTGCCACTCCAAAGGCTCAGGGCTTGATCTCTGGTCAGAAAGAAATATTCCACAAGTGGTTTGCTATGGGATTAATTGAGATTTAAACAAATATCCAAAAATGAGAAACTAAAGATGAACCCCAGACAAATGACAGTTACAAAATCAGGCAAATAATAACTAAAATAGTGGAATATACACGTATACATATATATCCATGAGTAAAGTCAAAACAGTCCAACATAAATAAAGTACAATAGTTTGACCCAGTGAACTAAGGAAATAAAAAATTATGTTTACCAGAAAAGAACAAAACTAACTAAAGCACAAACTGGAAAACAAAACTAAAGTAAGGTGCCAAGTGGGGAATAAAGCAGTGAAAACAAAATTAACAAATATTTTGAGAGGAACAGAAAGAAAGAATAGAAAGAAAGAATAGATATACAAAGTTAAATACAGTTAGATGAAGATTTATATACACTAAGATTAACTGTAAGGGGAAAAGAACACTAGGAAAGGCAAACAAAGGGATAAATGTAGACAAAATATAGTATATTAAAAAATTAAAAGTTAAAATTATAAACAGAGAAAAAACAAAAGAAGAAGAAAGTAAAAAAGGAAAACTCAACAGAAGTGCAAAAGCCCAACATAGAGGCAGAGGTATATAACAATAATAAAAAATGTGACTGAGAAAAAAAAGAAAAAAAGCTCAAAAGATTAATTAGATTTCATAATGCCAACAAAATCAACAACTAAAACAGAGGTGGGTGGGGGGAAGGAAAAAAGAAAATCCAAAAGAATCTACAGAACAAGTCAAAACATGAGAATAATAAATATTTTTCCTGAGTCACTGCTGTCAGAGTCCTTTCCCTCGCTGGGAGTCACAGTCCACCTCACCTCCCTAGGATGCCCTCCAACTCTGTGCTGATCTTTGGACCTGCTGTGGGGGCAGCTCAGATTCTAATTTGGTCCTACTCCTGTGTATTGGTGCCTCTAATATCAACAGCTGTTAGAACTAGTACATTTTATTTTGCAGGCACTCTAAATGTCCTTTTATATATTCCATAGACACAGAGTCTGCCTAGTTGATCATGTGGATTTAATCTGCAGCTTGTACAGCTGGTGGGAAGGTTTTGGGTCTTCTTCCTTAACTGCACTGCCCCTGGGTTTCAATTGTGGTTTTATTTCCACCTCTGCATGTGGGTTGTCCACTGGGGTTAGCTCCTGAGTCTTCCCTGGAGGACTTGGGTTTGCCCCTGTGAGCACCAGGTGTGGAGGTGGTGCAGCTGCTTGAATCGCAGGGGTTCTGGCAGCACCAGGAACTCAGGGGAGTTAGCGGCTAGGGCAGCAGGAAATATAGTGCTCTAGCTGGACTGGAAGAAACAGAAGCTGGAATCAAGATTGCCGGGAGAAATATCAATAACCTCAGATATGCAGATGACACCACCCTTATGGCAGAAAGTGAAGAGGAACTAAAAAGCCTCTTGATGAAAGTGAAAGAGGAGAGTGAAAAAGTTGGTAAAAGCTCAACATTCAGAAAACGAAGATCATGGCATCTGGTCTCATCACTTCATGGGAAATAGATGGGTAAACAGTGGAAACAGTGTCAGACTTTATTTATTTGGGCTCCAAAATCACTGTAGATGGTGACTGCAGCCATGAAGTTAAAAGACACTCCTTGGAAGAAAAGTTATGACCAACCTAGATAGCATATTCAAAACCAGAGACATTACTTTGCCGACTAAGGTCCGTATAGTCAAGGCTATGGTTTTTCCAGTAGTCATGTATGGATGTGAGAGTTGGACTGTGAAGAAAGATGAGCGCTGAAGAATTGATGCTTTTGAACTGTGGTGTTGGAGACGACTCTTGAGAGTCCCTTGGACTGCAAGGAGATCCAACCAGTCCATTTTGAAGGAGATCAGCCCTGGGATTTCCTTGGAAGGAATGATGCTAAAGCTGAAACTCCAGTACTTTGGCCACCTCATGCAAAGAGTTGACTCATTGGAAAAGACTTTGATGCTGGGAGGGATTGGGGGCAGGAGGAGAAGGGGACGACAGAGGATGAGATGGCTGGATGGCATCACTGACTTGATGGATGTGAGTCTGAGTAAACTCCAGGAGTTGGTGATGGACAGGGAGGCCTGGAGTGCTGTGATTCATGGGGTCGCAAAGAGTCGGACACGACTGAGTGACTGAACTGAAGAAGGGTATGGCAGCCAGTATTGCCAATACGCTCCAGTATTCTTGCCTGGAAAACTCCCTCCCTGACAGAGAAGCCTGGCAGGTCACAGTCTACAGGGTCACAAAGGGTCAGACAGTACTGAGTGACCCTGCGTGCATAGATGCAAGACTTTTTTGCCTGTGGCAGCTCTGCCCCAGTGAGACTTGAGCATGAAGGTGGAACAGCTGCTTGGTTTACGGGGACCCTGGTGGTGCCAAGTGTGCAGGGACACAGTGTGCCTCCGTTGCAGGAGTTATGGCCCTAGAGCCTCTTGTAGCTGATGATCAAAAGGCCTCTTTGGCCAGTCTTTCTCCTTAGCTTCACCCATTCGGGCACCTAGAGGGCTCTCTTTCCTGGGGTCCTTCTCTGTTGTTTGGTGTGTCAGGCACATAGAGGCCCCCCTCCCCACCCCCGCTGGAGTCCTAGTCTGTAGTTCAGTGTCAATCATTTGATGGGCCAGCTTCTCTATTGTTCAGCTACCGATGCTGGGTGTCCGGGGAGAGAGGTGCTACGGTGATGGCTCCAGCACCTATGTGTGACTCAGCAGTATCGCCTTGCTTCCATGGCTGCCTGGCTTTCCTCCACAGGCATTTCCCACCACAATCTCCTCCCTCACACCCCCTCGATCCGTCTCTCCATAGTCAATTCCGTTCCTTGCCTTAGGATTGCTTCACAATCGCTAAACTCCAGATCCCAGCTGCTGTCCCTTCCAGGGGACCTGTGTCCCTGTCCTGGGTGTGTATGACTGTGGCAAGGACTGTCTGATTCTCATTCTATTCAGGCTGCCACAGATCAGCTGTTTCACTCTCAGCCTTAAATGTTTCTCCTCTGATTCAGACAATTGCCCCATTGTGGAGACTGGACCCCTGCTTCAGTTCCCCACCGCAAAGGGCAGGTCCAATCCTACTAACACTCCTGTTCTTCACCCTAGTTCCTTCATCCTACCAAGTTTTGCATGGGTCTATATGTTCTTTTCTGCTGATGAGGTACTCCTGTCCACTCTCAGCTGGTCTTCTGCATGTACTTCTGTGTCTGAAGGTGTATTCTTGATGTATCCGTGGAGAGAGATGTACTTCACATCCACCTACTCCTCAGCCATCTTGTTCTCTCATATTTTATTTTTAATTGGAGGATAAAAACAGATAGCCAGTAGGAATTTGCTATATGCCACAGGGAACCCAAAGATGTGCTCTCTGACAATCTATCCATTTCTTAGTGAACGAGGCTTTGAATTTCTGCCACCTCTTTGTTACAACAAAGACCACACATTTAAATAGGTTAGCCATGATGCAGTGGCCAGGTTTAGAGAAAATCCTTGCAAAGTTACACAGATAGATAGAAAGGATTTGAATTCTGCTACTTTTTCTGGGAATCAAATTGCAGCAAAGCAGTATTTATTTCTTTAGATAGATTTGTTTGTCTTCATGGAACTTGAATTCTATATCACATTGTAATTATTTTATGATGCATCTTGCCTGCTTTTGCATTAACCCAATTATATTTATTCAACAGATATTTATTAAGAGTCTGCAATTTTATTCAAGTTGTAGCAGTTCCATAGAGTAACAGCTTGAGAGGGAGCATGGTGAGTGTGTAAGGTTTCTGGATGTCAGCAAGTAGTCAATGTGGCACAAGGGGACAGTGCCAAGACCCTGGAGTTGGACAGACCTCCTGTTCAGAGCCAAATTCGAGGCTGTACCTGCATGAAACCTTGGAATATTGCTTAACTTCTCTTTGTATGGGTTTCCTTATGTATTTAATGGTGAGCCCCCTAGTCTACTCATCAACAGCAGAGATGCTAAAATCAGACTGTGTACTTTTAACTTCAGGCATACGTCAGAGATATTGCAGGTTCACTTCAAGATGGCTGCAATAAAGTGAATAGCACAAAAAAGTGAGTTGCAGGAATGTTTTGGTTTCCCTGTGTATGTAAAAGTTATATTTATACTATACTATATTCTTTTAAGTGTGCAATAGCATTATGTTGAAAAAGTACATATTTGCATGCTCAGTCGACTCTGACTTTTGCAACCCCATGGACTGTAGTCTGACTAATCTGCCAGGCTCCTCTGTCCATGGGATTTCACAGGCAAGAATACTGGAGTGGGTTGCCATTTCCTGCTCCAGGGAATCTTTCTGACCCAGGGATCAAACCTGCATCACTTGTGTCTCCAGTATTAGCAGGCTGATTCTGTAACTGAGCCACCAGGAAAGTCCCTCTAATCCCCCCCAAAGTACATACCTCATTTTAAAAGTACTTTATTTAAAAAGAACCTCTTTGAATTGAAAAATACTTTATTGCTAAAGAATGCCAAAACAATTATGATAATAGCATCAAAGATCACTTGTGAGAAATCATCATCATAAATATAATAATAAGATGTTTTGAATATCTGAGAGAATTACTAGAATGTGACACAGACCCACGAAGTAAGCAAATGCTGTCAGAAACATGGCACCAATGACTTGATCAACAAAAGGTTGCACAAACCTTCCATTTGTATATATATATAAAACACAGTATCTAGGAAACACCATAAAGCACAATAAAGTGAGATATACCTGACTTGTGCAATATTAGCCAGGTGCCTTAACCATGCCAGGCTTCCAATTTGTCCACTGAAATACGATTGAGTGTTATCATATATTTTAAGAAGTCTTAGCATAATTTGTAGCCTACAGTAGGTGGTCAGTGAATGATAGGAGTCTTCATCACCATCATCATCAGGTAGCTAATATGCCATTACTAAAAGTGTTTAATCAGTGGCTAACCGGCTACTTTGAGGTGATATCTAGAATATCCATTAAGACAGTATTGGTTTGATTTAGATTACCTCTTTTGTGGTGCTGTGAATAATATTCCAATAGTAAAACTATGGTTATTGGGCAGAAGATATTTTTAGGCAAGAGCACCTTCACACCATGTGGGCAATTGCCACTTCTGTGTATATGTACATGAAGCTGACACCTGAGAATCCCAGTTAACTTTCTGCTCCCAAGATTAAACCATTTAAATAATTATTTTGGCTTGTCCTGGGGATTTCCACATGGCTTGCAAGATCTTAGTTCTCTGACCAGGGATTGAACCTGGGCCACCACAGTGAAAATATAGAGTCCTAACTACTGGACCATCACGTTATACTAAACAACTGTTGAAAAAACATTTTTTTTTAAAAAAAATTGTAGCTACTCTCTTTTGAATGATTTCCAAATTCTATACATCTCCCTTGAATTACTTTAGTGCAAAAAATATAGGAATAACATGAATTCCTCATGTTATTGCTTCTCTTATTTATGAATCTCAAAGAATAAAGTTCACTTTCCCCCACTAATAACAGAACCACTCCTGAAACCTGTTTAGCTTGAGGTCAGCAATGTCTGTGACTCTCTCTTTGTAGCTCCATAATGTCAGCTGTTGCTCATCCTGAATTTTTGCACTTTGTTTTTAATTTCAAAATGCTCTTTCACATTAGTTCAAAGTTATGATTTTTATTTCTGACTCTTCCTGTTGCTGGGGTCATTTGGAAATCTAATTTTATCTTCTCAGGGTGAATTGCTCAACTTTTTCTTCCACACTGGTGGCCATGTATCTGTGGATGTAACGAAGAGCACTTTCTCCCCAAGATGAAGGATGGAAGAAAATGTTAAATAGCTTCAGATCTAGGATGATCTGCATGAATTTCAGTTAAAAATTTCAGGGTCATCTGCAATAAAATTTACTTAAATCAAGTAAAACAAACAAAGTACTCTTATAAGCTATGTGAGCACAAAAGTGCAGTTGTTCAGTCATGTCTGAATCTTTGCAACCCCGTGGACTATGGACTGTAGCCCGCCAGGCTCCTCTGTCCATGGGATTCTCCAGGTAAGAATACTGGAGTGGATTGCTATTCCCTTCTCCAGGTGATCTTCCCAACCTGGAGATCAAACCTGGATTTCTTGCATTGCAGGCAGATTCTTTACTGTCTGAGCCATCAAGGAAGCAATGGGGATTACTTAAATGTCTAGAATAAGGAAATTTATTCATACCAGTTGAGAACTGAATATTTCATTTTTGGACTGGTCTTTTGACAAGGAGTAAGCTTTTTTAACTTATGTGCAGAGCACATCACGTGAAATGCCATGCTGGATGAAGCACAAGCTGGAATCTAGATTGCCAGGAGAAATATCAATAACCTCAGATATGCAGATGACACCACCCTTATGGCAGAAAGTGAAGAGTAACTAAAGAGCCTCTTGATGAAAGTGAAAGAGGAGAATGAAAGAGCTGGCTTAAAACTGAACATTCAAAAAACTAAGATCATGGCATCCGGTCCCATCACTTCATGTTTAGTACATGGGAAACAATGGAAACAGTGGCAGACTCTATTTTCTTGGGCTCCAAAATCACTGCAGATGGTGACTGCAGCCATGAAATTAAGACACTTGCTCCTTGGAAGAAAAGCAATGACAAACCTGGAGAGCATATTAAAATGCAGAGACATTACTTAGCTGATCAAGGTCCATATAGTCAAAGCTACAGTTTTTCTAGTAGTCATGTATGGATATGAGAGTTGGACCATAGAAAGGCTGAGTGCCAAAAAATTGATGTTTTTGAATTATGATGTTGGAGAAGACTCTTGAGTGTTCCTTGGAGAGCAAGGAGATCAAACCAGTCAATCCTAAAGGGAATCAACCCTGAATATTCATTGGAAGGACTGATGCTGAAGCTGAAGCTCCAATACTTTGCCCATCTGATGTGAAAAACTGACTCATTGGAAATGACCCTGATGCTGAGAAAGACTGAAGGCAGGAGGAGAAGGGGATGACAGAGAATGAGATGGTTGGATGGCATTACTGACTCAATAGACATGAGTTAAAGCAAGTTCTGTGAGATGGTGAAGGACGGGGAAGCTTGGCATGCTGCAGTCCATGGGGTTGCAAAGAGTCAGAAACAGCTGAGTGTCTGAACAACAACAAGGATATTTTTACTGACATACTCTATCAGTTAAAATACCTTCCTTAACCAGGAGCTTCTACCATCTGAAATACAGCAGAGACTAGAAAGTCAACCTCAGAAATTTCTGAGCAGATTGTATTACAGTCCAAACCTCAAGTACTTTACTCTTGGGACTTGAAAAGAGCTGCAGTGACCCAAACTCAGGCTCAATTTCCTTTTACTTTTCACATACTCTGTTAAGCATGTCTTTTATTTTCTTCATTCTGATGCTTTGATAGCTGGGGCCTTGCTGGCACTGGAGGACTTGCCCACCTGGGTTTTGGCAGTTCCTAGAGATAGTAAAGCACTTCCCTGTGAGTGTGCTTTTCAGATGCAAACCAACCAATGCAAAGCACACACCTGCAGCCACCTTCTGAATGTAGCTGTCACTATCCACCTGCTCTGGATCACCACAGGATCAGCTACTAGACACTAGGAACAACCTGCTGACATTAGTCAAGTAGCCGAACCTCAGGTGGCTTACCCTGTCTTGCTTGCTTCTTCTTGTGGAAACCACAATCAATGCTCTTTCCCACAGTTTCTCCTTCTCCTCTTTTGACTGACCCATGTTGCCCTGTATGGGGTACCATGCCCTCTCTTCTTAGCAACTGTGAGTAATAAACTATCTTTCTAGTGATAATCATCTCCTGATCTGTTGCCCTTGCCACACCAAAGTAATAATAAAACCTATGAAAACACATATTAGGCTTTCTAGTTTCTTAAACTACAGCAAGTATAGGAACCACAAGTTGAAACAGAAGGAAGGTTATAGTCTCCTGTGTTGTTGTTCAGTCACTTAGTCGTGTCTGACTCTGCAGCCCATGGACTGCAGCATGCTGGGCTTCCCTGTCCTTTAACATCTTCCAGAGCTTGCTCAAACTCATGTCTATTGAGTCAGTGATACTGTATAACCATCTCATCCTCTGTCGTCTCCTTCTCTTCCTGCCTTCAATCTTTCCCAGCATCAGGGTCTTTTCTAATGAGTCAGCTGTTCACATCAGGTGGCCAAAGTATTGGAGCTTCAGCTTCAACATCAGTCTGTGTTGATGGTACTATAAAATGTCATCTCTTATTTGTTGAATAAATGTCTTCTTGCCCAGTCACGTAAAGCAGGGGACAACCCCTGGGCCATGAACTTGTACCAGTCTGCGGCCCGTTAGGAATTGGGCCACACAGCAGGAGGTGAGCAGTGGGCAAGAGAGCGAAACTTCATCTGTATTTAAAGCTGCTCCCCATTGCTTGCATAACCACCTGAACTCAGGAAAACAAGTTCAAGGGTCCCACTGATTATGCATTATGGTGAACTGTGTCCATTATATATCACAACATAATAATAGTAGAAGTAAAGTAGACAATAAATGTAATGTGTTTGAATCATCCCCAAACAAATCCCCCCACCTCAGCCATGGAAAAATTTTCTTCCACAAAACTGCTCCCTGGTGCCAAAAATTTTGGGGACTGCTGATGTAAAGGATGTATGTGTGCCTGGTAAGTCACTTCAGTCATGTCCAACTCTTTACACCCATATGTACTGTAGCCTGTCAGGCTTCTTTGTCCATTGAATTCTCCAGTCAAGAATACTGGAGTAGGTTTCCATGTCCTCCTCCAGGGAATCTTCCCAACCCACAGTTTGAACCCACATCTCTTACATCTCCTGCATTGGTGGTGGTTGGGGTGAGGGGTCTTTACCACTAGTGCCACCTGGGAAGGCCCAAAGAATATATAAGCAGAACCAAACTTCAACTGAATTGAGAACAAAATAAGATGTGCTTCTGCCTGGTTTATTTTATCTTTTTTTTTTTTTTTTGCACTTTTATCCCTTATATGTTGCCTCCAACCTCATATTTTGAACCTTTTGTATGATCTGACCTTGGCTAAACAGAAACTCATTCCCATTTTGGTATCAGTAAATGATAATAATGATATCAACAACAACACAATGGAAATACAAAAAATAAAAAAAAAACACTATAAGGAAGTTTAGGAAGATGGTGGAGGAATAGGACTGGGAGACCACTTTCTCCCTCAAAAATTAATCAAAAGAGCATTTAAATGCTGAGTAAATTCCACAAAACAACTTCTGAATGCTGGCAGAGGACATCAGGCACCCAGAAAAGCAGCCCATTGTCTTCGAAAAGAGGTAGGAAAAAATATAAAAGACAAAAAAAGAGACAAAAGAGGTAGGGACGGAGCTCCATCCCAGGAAGGGAGTCTTAAAAAGAGAGAAGTTTTCAAACACCAGGAAACACTCTCACTGCCGAGTCTGTGGCGAGCCTTGGAAACACAGAGTGCAACATAACAGGGAGGAAAAATAAATAAATAACTAAAACCCACAGATTACGAGCCCAACAGTAACTTCCCCAGTGGAGAAGCAGCACAGACGCCTGCATCCGCCACTAGCAAGCAGGGGCTGGGCAGGAAGGCACGGGCTGCATTGCTTAGACTAAGGATCGGGCCTGAATGCCCCGAGAGTAATCAGAGTGAACTAACTTGGGCTAGCAAAGCAGACTGTGGGATAGCTACCACGTGAAATGCTCTAACCTAAGACTGCCAGGACCGCACACAGAACAAAGGATTGAACAGAATTAGCTGGCTGCAGACCATTCCCCCTCTGGTGACAGGCAGCCAGAGCCAGAAGGGGGCAATTGCAGCCCCAGAGAGACATTATCTACCAAACTGCAAGCAGGCTTCTTTGCTAACTAAGACTTCTTGGGGTTCTGGACAGTCATCATCCACCTGAGAAGGTGCGCTGGTTGTACACCCAGAAAACTGAGCAGCAGGGACAGGAGAGGTGATAAGTTGCAGCGACCGCACTAGCCAAACACCACGTCACCTGAGGTGCTCGGACCTGGGAAGGGCACAAAACACAGGCCCAATGGAGTCTGAGCCCCTGAGGACTACCCGAGTGCCTGAACCTGAGCAGCTTAGATCTGGGAGGTGCATGCAGCCCAGGGCCAGCCTCCAACGGTTCCCGGTGGAGCAACCTAGAGCCTAAGCAGTGTGGGTAGGCCTCACGTGCTCTGAGTGGGGACAGGCCCAGTGTGACTGAGACACTGCGAGCACATGCCAGTGTTATTTGTTTGCACCATCCCTCCCTACCCACAGTGTGACTGAACATGTGAGCCTAAAAAAAGTGTCCACCACCACCACCCTTGTGTCAGGGTGGAAATCAGACATTGAAGAGACCAGTAAACAGAAGAAGCTAAAACAGAGCGAACCGCCTTGGAAGTGACAGGTGCAATAGATTAGAACCCTGTCATTAGTACCGACTACATAGGAAGGGGCCTGTAGATCTTGAGCTGGACCAAGGGAACTATCCAAAAATGAACTGACCCCACACTGCCCACAACAACACCAGAGAAAGTCCTAGATATATTTTTACTATTTTTATGATCATTCTTTTTTTTTCTTCTTTTTTAAACTTTTTAAAATTTTAAGTCCACTATTACTCCTTTAATTTTCATTTTTATAACCTATTACTTTTCAAAAAAAAAGACCCTATTTTTTAAAGCAAACTTCATTTATATATTTAATAATTTTAATAATTTTTGTGAATTTGTTTTTTTTAAAATCTTCTTCTTTTCTTTAGTATGGTATTTTTGAAAATCCAACTTCTACTCTAGATTTTTAATCTTTGCTTTTTGGTATTTGTTATCAATTTTGTACCTTTAAAAACCCAATCTTCAGTATCCATTTTAACTTGGGAGCAGGATTACTGGCTTGACTGCTCTCTCCTCCTTTGGACTCTCCTTTTTCTCCACCAGGTCGCCTCTGTCTCCTCCCTCCCCCCCGCTCCCCCCCCCCCTTTACTTCTCTACCCAACTCTGTGAATCTCTGTGTGTTCCAGATGATGGAGAACACTTAGGGAGCTGATTACTGGCTGGATCTGTCTCTCTCCTTTTCATTCCCCCCTTTTATCCTCCTGGCCACCTCTGTCTCCTTCCTACCTCTTCTCTTCTCTGTATAACTCTGTGAACATCTCTGAGCCGTCCAGATTGTGGAGAGCACATAAGGAAGTGATTACTGGCAAGCTTGCTCTCTCCTCTTTTGATTCCACCTCATCTCATTTGGGTCACCTCTAACTCCCTTCTCCTCTTCTATTCTCCATGTAACTCTGTGAACCTCTCTGGGTGTCCCTCACTGTGGAGAAACTTTTCATCTTTAACCTAGATGTTTTATCAAAGGTGCTGTATAGAAGGAGTAGTCTTGAGACTATTGTAAAAATAAGACTGAAAACCAGAAGCAGGAGGCTTACGTCTAAATCCCAAGAACATTAGAGAACTCCTGACTCCAGGGAACATTAATCAACAGGAGGTCATCAAATGCCTCCATACTTACACTGAAACCAAGCACCATCCAAGGGCCAACAAGTTCCAGAGCAAGACATACCATGCAAATTCTCCAGCAACACAGGAACACTGGACACTTCATTGCACTCCAGAGAGAAGAATTCCAGCCCACCCACCAGAACACCGACACAAGCTTCCCTAACCAAGAAACCTTGACAAGCCACTGATAAAACACCACCCACAGTGAGGAAACTCCATAATAAAGAGAACTCCACAAACTGCAGAATACCGAAAGGCCACCCCAAACGCAGCAATATGAACAAGATGAAGAGACAGAGGAATACCCAGCAGGTAAAGGAACAGGATAAATGCCCACCAAACCAAACAAAAGAGGAAGAGATAGGGAATCTACCTGATAAAGAATTCCAAATAATGATAGTGAAAATGATCCAAAATCTTGAAATCAAAATGGAATCACAGATAAATAGCCAGGAGACAGGGATTGAGAAGATGCAAGAAAGGTTTAACAAGGACCTAGGAGAAATAAAAAGGAATCAATATATAATGAATAATGCAATAAATGAGATCAGAAACAGTCTGGAGGCAACAAATAGTAGAATAACAGAGGCAGAAGATAGGATTAGTGAAGTAGAAGATAGAATGGTGGAAATAAATGAGTCAGAGAGGAAAAAACAAAAACGAATTAAAAGAAATGAGGACAATCTCAGAGACCTTCAGGACAATATGAAACACTCCAGCATTTGAATCATAGGAGTCCCAGAAGAAGAAGACAAAGAAAGACCATGAGAAAATACTTGAGATAATAGTTGAAAACTTCCCTAAAATGGGGAAGGAAATCATCACCCAAGTCCAAGAAAACCAAAGAGTCTCAAACAGGGTAAACCCAAGGCAAAACACCCCAAGACACATATTAATCAAATTAACAAAGATCAAACACAAAGAACAAATATTAAAAGCAGCAAGGGAAAAACAACAAGTAACACACAGGGGGATTCCCATAAGGATAACAGCTGATCTTTCAATAGAAACTCTTCAGGCCAGGAGGGAATGGCAAGACATACTTAAAGTGATGAAAGAGAAAAACCTGCATCCCAGATTACTGTACCCAGCAAGGATCTCATTCAGATATGAAGGAGAAATCAACAGATCTACAGACAAGCAAAAGCTGAGAGAATTCAGCACCACCAAACCAGCTCTCCAACAAATGCTAAAGGATATTCTCTAGACAGGAAACACAAAAAGGAGTATAAACTCGAAGTCAAAACAATAAAGTAAATGGCAACAGGATCATACTTATCAATGATTACCTTAAATGTAAATGGATTGAATGCCCCAAACAAAAGACAAAGACTGGCTGAATGGATACAAAAACAAGACCCCTACATATGTTGTCTACAAGAGACCCACTTCAAAACAAGGGACACGTAGCAGACTGAAAGTGAAGGGCCGGAAAAAGATATTTCACACTAATAGAGACCAAAGAAAGCAGGAGTAGCAATACTCATATCAGATAAAATAGACTTTAAAACAAAGGCTGTGAAAAGAGACAAAGAAGGACACTACATAATGATCAAAGGATCAATCCAAGAAGATATAACAACTATAAATATATATGCACCTAACATAGAAGCACCGCAATATGTAAGACAAATGCTAACAAGTATGAAAGGGGAAATTAACAATAACACAATAAAAGTGGGAGACTTCAGTACCCCACTCACACTTATGGATAGATCAACTAAACAGAAAATTAACAAAGAAACACAAACTTTAAATGATACACTAGACCAGTTAGACCTAATTGATATTCGTAGGACATTTCACCCCAAAACAATGAATTTCACCTTTTTCTCAAGCGCACATGGAACCTTCTCCAGGATTGATCACATTCTGGGCCATAAATCTAGCCTTGGTAAATCCAAAAAAATTGAAATCACTCCAAGTATCTTTTCTGACCATAATGAATTAAGATTAGATCTCACTTATAGGAGAAAAACTATTAAAAATTCCAACATATGGAAGCTGAACAACACGCTGCTGAATAACCAACAAATCACAGAAGAAATCAAAAAAGAAATCAGAATATGCATAGAAATGAATGAAAATGAAAACACAATAACCCAAAACCTGTGGGACACTGTAAAAGCAGTGCTAAGGGGAAAGTTCATAGCAATACAGGCATAACTCAAGACACAAGAAAGAAGTCAAATAAATAACCTAACTCTACACCTAAGGCAATAGAAAAGGAAGAAATGGATAACCCCAGGGTTAGCAGGAGGAAAGAAATCTTAAAAATTAGGGCAGAAATAAATGCTAAAGAAACAAAAGAGACCATAGCAAAAATCAACAAAGCCAAAAGCTGGTTCATTGAAAGGATAAATAAAATTGACAAACCATTAGCCAGACTCATCAAGAAACATGGGGATGACCCAGAGAGATGTTATGGGAAGGGAGGTGGGAGGGGGGTTCATGTTTGGGAACGCATGTAAGAATGAAAGATTTTAAAATTAAAAAAAAAAAAAGAAAAAAAAACTAAAAAAAAAAGAAACAAAGGGAGAAAAATCAAATCAATAAAATTATAAATGAAAATGGACAGATCACAACAGACAACACAGAAATACAAAGGATCATAAGAAACTACTATTAGCAATTATATGCCAATAAAATGGACAACGTGGAAGAAATGGACAAATTCTTAGAAAAGTACAACTTTCCAAAACTGAACCAGGAAGAAATAGAAAATCTTAACAGACCCATCACAAGCACAGAACTTGAAACTGTAATCAGAAATCTTCCAGCAAACAAAAGCCCAGGTCCAGACGGCTTCACAGCTGAACTCTACCAAAAATTTTGAGAAGAGCTAACACCTATCCTACTTAAACTCTTCCAGAAAATTGCAGAGGAAGGTAAACTTCCAAACTCATTCTATGAGGCCACCATCACCCTAATACCAAAACCTGACAAAGATGCCACAAAATAGAAAACTACAGGCCAATATCACTGATGAACATAGATGCAAAAATCCTTAAGCAAATTCTAGCAATCAGAATCCAACAACACCATGACCAAGTGGGCTTTATCTCAGGGATGCAAGGATTCTTCAATATCCACAAATCAATCGATGTAATACACCACATTAACAAATTGAAAAATAAAAGCCATATGATTATCTCAATAGATGCAGAGAAAGCCTTTGACAAAATTCAAGATCCATTTATGATAAAAACTCTCTAGAAAGCAGGAATATAAAGAACATACCTCAACATAATAAAAGCTATATATGACAAACCCACAGCAAACATTATCCTCAATGGTGAAAAATTGAAAGCATTTCCCCTAAAGTCAGGAACAAGACAAGGGTGCCCACTTTCACCATTACTGTTCAACATACTTCTGGAAGTTTTGGCCACAGCAATCAGAGCAGAAAAAGAAATAAAAGGAATCCAAATTGGAAAAGAAGAAGTAAAACTCTCACTGTTTTCAGATGACATGATCTTCTACATAGAAAACCCTAAAGACTCCACCAGAAAATTACTAGAGCTAATCAATGAATATAGTAAAGTTGCAGGATATAAACTCAACACACAGAAATCCCTTGAATGAGAAAATAGAGAAATTAAGGAAACAATTCCATTCACCATTGCAATGAAAAGAATAAAATACTTAGGAATATATCTACCTAAAAGAACTAAAGACCTATATATAGAAAACTATAAAACACTGGTGAAAGAAATCAAAGAGGACACTAATAGATGGAGAAATATACCATGTCCATGGATCGGAAGAATCAATATAGTGAACATGAGTATACTACCCAAAGCAATCTATACATTCAATGCAATCCATATCAGCTACCAGCGGTATTTTTCACAGAGCTAGAGCAAATAATTTCATAATTTGTATGGAAATACAAAAAACCTCAAATCACCAAAGCAATCTTGAGAAAGAAGAATGGAACTGGAGGAATCAATCTGCCTGACTTCAGGCTCTACTACAAAGCTGCAGTCATCAAGACAGTATGGTACTGGCACAAAGACAGAAATATAGATCAATGGAACAAAATAGAAAGCCCAGAGATAAATCCACATGCCTATGGACACCTTATCTTTGACAAAGGAGGCAAGAATATACAATGGAGAAAAGACAATCTCTTAACAAGTGGTGCTTGGAAAACTGGTCAACCACTTGTTAAAGAGTGAAACTAGAACACTTTCTAACACCATACACAAAAATAAACTCAAAATGGATTAAAGATCTAAATGTAAGATCAGAAACTATAAAACACTCTCTGACATAAATCACAGCAAGATCCTCTATGACCCACCACCCAGAATACTGGAAATAAAAGCAAAAATAAACAAATGGGACCTAATTAAAACTGAAAGCTTCTGTGCAACAGAGGAAACTATAAGGAAGGTGAAAAGACAGCCTTCTGAATGGGAGAAAATAATAGCAAATGAAGCAACTGACAAACAACTAATTTCAAAAATATACAAGCAACTCCTGCTGCTCAATTCCAGAAAAATACATGACCCAATCAAAAAATGGGCCAAAGAACTAAGTATACATTTCTCCAAAGAAGACATACAGATGGCTAACAAACACATGAAAAGATGCTCAACATCACTCATTATCAGAGAAATGCAAATCAAAACTGCAATGAGGTACCATTTCACGCCAGTCAGAACAGCTGCGATCCAAAAGTCCACAAGCAATAAATGCTGGAGGGGGTGTGGAGAAAAGGGAACCCTCTTACACTGTTGGTGGGAATGCAAACTAGTACAGCCACTATGGAGAACAGTGTGGAGATTCCTTAAGAAACTGGAAATATAAATGACTTATGACACAGCAATCCCATTGCTGGGCATACACACTGAAGAAACCAGAATTGAAAGTGACAGGTGTATCCCAATGTTCATCGCAGCACTGTTTATAATAGCCAGGACATGGAAGCAACCTAGATGTCCATCAGCAGATGAATAGATAAGAAAGCTGTGATACATATACACAATGGAGTATTACTCAGCCATTAAAAAGAATACATTTGAATCCATTCTAATGAGGTGGATGAAACTGGAGCCGATTATACAGAGTGAAGTAAGCCAGAAAGAAAAACACCAATACAGTATACTAATGCATATATATGGAATTTAGAAAGATGGTAACGATAACCCTGTATGCGAGACAGCAAAAGAGACACAGATGTACAGAAGTATTTTGGACTCTGTGGGAGAGGGAGAGGGTGCGGTGATTTGGGAGAATGGCATTGAAACATGTATAATATCATATAAGAAATGAATCACCAGTCTAGGTTCAATGCAAGATACAGGATGCTTGGGGCTGGTTCACTGTGATGACCCAGAGGGATGGTATGGGGAGGGTGGTGGGAGGGGGGTTCAGAATGGGGAACATGTCTACACCCATGGTGGATTCAAGTTGATGTATGGCAAAACTGATACAATATTGTAAATTAATTAGCCTCCAGTTAAAATAAATAAATTTAAATTAATAAAAAGAAAAAAGAAAAAAAAACACTATAAGGCGAACTTTTTACTAAGTGCTTTATGTTTGTTATTTTGAACCTTTCAGCAAACACTGAAATATTGGCTTTTTGTTAGCTCCTTGTTACAGGTGAGTACACACATTTATGGAGGTCACATAACTTCTGCCAAATCACAAAACCAGAAACTCATAGAACTTGGATTCAGATGTGCACTGTAGAAATCATTCTTTTATCTTTCTTATACTGTTTGCTACAGCCTTTATATGAATATAATCTTTTAGTAGTAAAGAGGACAATGATGTAGCTAGTCTCTGGATGTCACATCATTTTGTGCCATAAACTCAATGATTTTCCCCCATGGAGAATTCACTGATTCCTACTTCTCACTTTGAAACCACAGAGCTTATATTTCATATTATGCTTACAATAGTCACAATTGTCTTAGAGATGGGTGTATATGATTATCAGTTCAACTATATGTACACTATATGGAAGTAGTACCTACTGCTTATCTTTGTAGTCATTACAGCACTTAGCCCAGGGCATTGATATTAAAGTGTACAATAAATATTTGTTGAATGTTTTGAATTGAGAATCAAATGAGTTAATGCCTGTTAAATCTGTTTGTAAGGTGCTACCCATACGAAATATAATCTGATTATTTGAATCATATACTTTGTATAGAAGAAAAAGGGATAGAGTGGTGGTATGGAGGGCCCATTCCAGAGACTTTCAAGTCTTTTTTTAAAGTCATCAAAAGATCAATAGTGGAATTTCAATTTAAAGTGGAATTTTGTTAGTCATCCCTAGTGCTGACTTTATTTCCACTAAAAAATTTAAGAAGTTAAAGAAGAAAGATAAAATCCTCTAGCAATATGGAAAACAAAGACATAGGAAAAACAAAACTGCCAAAATCTAGGGGAAGGTTATTCTAAAGAGGATAACTGTGCTTCTATAAGTTAGTTGGATTCAGTTAAATTACAAATAAGAGATTCACAGTGCCTGAAACATAAAGGCATTTATTGTTTAAGAAATAGCCTTAAGTTAGGTATTCTCTGCATGCTTCCATTGCTCAACATCAACATCAAGAAGTCAGGATCTTTCATTTATTCCTAGTGGTAGCCTCAGTGTGTTGGTATTTTATCCTCAGGTTTTCATCTCATTGTACCAGGATAGCTGCCACAGCGCCAGATATTTAATCCCGAAACAGCATTATCTAAAGCAGGAAGGAAGGGGAAAGGGACCCCCCCCCCCAAAAAAAAAAACAAAACAAAAACAAATTATTTCCTTACAGGCTTCTCTTTTATTAGGAAAGGAAAACCTCCCCCTCCTCCTCCACCCCAAGTCTTCAGTAGACTTTACTTCATTGCCTGGAACTGGGTCACATGATCACCCCCTCAGTTCAGTTCAGTTCAGCCCTTCAGTCATGTCTGACTCTTTGTGACCCCATGGACTGCAGCACGCCAGGTTTCCCTGTCCATTACCAACTCCCAGAGTTACTCAGACGCATGTTCATCAAGTTGGTGATGCCATCCAACCATCTCATCCTCTGTCGCCCCCTTTTTGTCCTGCCTTCAATCTTTTCCAGCATCAGGGTTTTTTTCCAGTGAGTCAATTCTTCACATCAGGTGGCCAAAGCATTGGAGTTTCAGCTTCAGCACCAGTTCTTCCAATGAATATTCAGGATTGATTTCCTTTAGGATTGATTGGTTTGATCTCCTTGCAGTCTAAGGGACTCTCAAGAGTCTTCTCAAGAATTCAAAAGCATGAATTCTTTTGATCATCGTCTAGCTTACTCACTTTCAAAGGCAATACATTAGTGGTGACCTATAATTGGTCTAGGTATAAGCACATTGTCACACACATAAGCACCCAATCAAGTTCTTTTAGCAAGGAAGAATGGGAAAATGTCTATTGTACCAGCAACCAACAGTGTCAGTCATAAAACTGGATTGAGAAAAATTTTTACCTGTTATGTGCTTGCCTCATAGAACACAGAAGCCCTACCTATCTGGATGAGTGTTAGAAGATACTTCTTTCTCACCTGGATATCTGGGCTGAGATTCTGGATTAGTGCTCACCAGAAAACTAAGCAGTAATCCTTATATTCTCAGGTCTCTTCTTAAGATTGTTGGTTCTCTGATTCACCTATACTTTTGAATTCCTATGCACAATTTTCTACTTAAAAAAGACTACAACTTTAAGAACATGAAGCATGAAGTAGGAGAAACTTACAACAATCTCTTATATTCTTGCAAGTATTGTGTCTATAGATAAAAGATCGGATTTGGGAATATGAATTGATTGGAAATAGAACATTCTGGAGATTATAACTTTTCATGAGCTGTATTGCTTCAGAGTGTTAGAGCATCAAACTGTGGGGATTATCAGAAATTCTTCCTTCTGTTTATTAAAACAGGCACTATGGATGATGTCATGTTCCATTCTGGAAATTGAATACATTTGGGACGTATAACATGTCCAGTATTAATATTTGAGAAGGTAGTTTAAACAAAGAAAACATAAATTAACAGTGAACCAGTGCAGTGGCATCTACATATCTTTTCTATAGTTAATGATTTCTTCTTACTTGAATAAGACAAGAGAAAAAGAAACAACATGCAGGGCTTACATGTAAATATCACAAAGCGAAGACAAAATCATACTGAAATTTGGAGTATATCTTTTAAATGATCTACTTCAGGTAGCAAATTATTAATTTAAAAATGCTTGCTCTCCAGTATATAGTATTTGACATACAGTAGTCACAAGATGAGAACAGTTGAGATGATAAAATGAGATATAAATAAAAACGGATGATCTAAGGAAGCTTTGCAAGCAAACGTTCTAATATCATCTTTGTGGGCAAAACTTGGCCCTCCTAGGTTTTGCTTCCTCACGTTTCCTAACATTAGGAAGAATATTTCTTGTGCTACACCTATTGTTACAAAGTTTAGATGATGTTTCTTCACTTGTTTGATCATAATACTGTTATAAACAACATTTGTTTAAGCAGCTAAATTTTTTAAAATGGGATACTTTTAGAGGAGAATTTAAGTAAAAATCATTAGTAAATAAATGTTAACTTATGCTTACAGTCATAAAATATCTAGTGGCATTAAAAAAATCTCATAAAATTTTTAGTGGCCTAAAATGAAAAAGTTTTATTTCTTATTCATGGCAGTTTCCATCTTGGAAGAGGGGGCTCTTCTGTGTATAATCTGCATTTCAGGTTCTAGGTTGTCAGAGCAGTCATTATTTGGGACACTGCCAGTCATCATGGAAGAGGGAAAAAATGACTTAGGCATGGTCATGCCCTTGGCTGTTAAAAATTCTGGAGCATAAGTGATTTGTGTTACTTTTATTAACAACTCAATTTCCAGGTCAAATAAACTCAACCATCCAGAAGGAAGCCAAGAAGGAGTAAAATCCTACTTTGTTTGGAAGAGGTGGGGCTGGAAATTATAGTGACCATCACTGAAAACAATCACTTTCTACCTATATGGTCACAAATATTTAGCTCATTCTTTCCTGCAGGCAACATATACTGTCTTTCTCCCATGGGACAAAATTAAAAAAATTTAATTCAGAGCTCCACTCCTGCTGCTTCGAATGGAGCCTGGTCCCTGCGAAGCCAAACTCCTGGTTCAGCGTCTCTTTCTCTGCAGCCCCTGAGCTGTCATTGTCCTAGGGGAGGGCCCTGCCCACCATGGGCACTTGCCAGGTCATCTATAATAGACATGGTGCTCCTAATGTAACCTTCTCACAGTCTCTTAATAGTATGTAGATTCCTATAAGGCTAGTTAGCATCACAACTTTGGTTGAACTGGGTCTGAGATTTGCCATCACTTTGGCTTCCAGACAGTGCCTGAGTGAGTGGACATAGATGGGACGTGGGTCTCCTCAGGACATACTGAAACTTCAGCTTCTGGACAACACTGAGCCTTGTCTGTATAGACTGAGGTCCAGTATCTTCAGGACCTGCTGGGAGGCACCACTGTGGGAGTGAAAGGTAAAGGAAAAGTGAGGAAAAGTGTCCTATATATGATTGACTGCTGAGGGGTCCATTTTCAGATGAGCCCACAGAGAAAAGGCTTGATGTGGAAAATTGTGGATTTTAGGTAGCTCTGTGCATGGTGTAGACAGTTCCCACTGTCATTCTTCGGTGTGTGGTATCTCATTTCCTTGGCATCATTTATTGAGGGTTTTTTCCTTGGTGTATGTCCTGGGCAGCTTGTCATAAAATAGCTGATCACACAGACATGGAATTATTTCTGCACTTTCTGGTCTGTTCGTCTTGTTCATGCGCCTGTTTTTGTACCCATTCTATACCTTTTTGCTTCCTGTAACTTAGATATATAGTTTCAGGTCAGAGAGAGAGTTGACTCTAGCTGCGCTCTCCTTTTTTAGGGTTGCTTTCGCTCTTTGGGGTCCTTTTTGGTTCCACACAAATGATAGGATTCTTTGTTCTGTTTCTTGAAAAATGCCACTTTAACTGTGCTGGAGATTGAACTGAAGGTATACACTGCTTAGGCTGGATGGATGTTTAACAATATTCTTCCAATGCATGATTACAAAATATTTTTCCTATTTACAATTTTCTTCTTCAGCTTCTTTATTAGTGTCTTGCAGTTTTCATTGTGTAGGTCATTGGTTCAATTTATACCTAGGTGTAGGGAGAAAGTGGAGAAGGCAATGACACCCCACTCCAGTACTCTTGCCTGGAAAATCCCATGGATGGAGAAGCCTGGTGGGCTGCAGTCCATGGGGTCGCTAAGAGTCGGACATGACTGAGCGACTTCACTTTCACTTCTCACTTTCATGCATTGGAGAAGGAAATGGCTACCCACTCCAGTGTTCTTGCCTGGAGAATCCCAGGGATGGGGGAGCCTGGTGGGCTACCGTCTGTGGGGTCGCACAGAGTCAGACACAACTGAAGCGACTTAGCAGCAGCAGCAGCAGTAGGGAGAAAGAAAATTAGCCAAGATGGGGTGTTCAGGCTCTCTGGCCCCACATTTAATAAATAATGACTACCTAACAGCTGAGATCATTTATGGCACTGCACAGGCACATCACGAGGTACTTGTTTGGTTACAGGCTACTTTGTGTGGTACACCTGCGTGAGCTCCACCTAAGAACAGCGCCAGGCAGGAGAGAATACTGTTATGACCACTGTGCCAGCCAGGAGAGGGGTTGCGTTATGTTAGGTTATGCTATGGCTGCTGCTTTGGCTGCAGCGTCAACCAGGAGAGAATGAATGTGTCTGCAGTTCCTGTGGCTCCTTGAGTCTCCTTCCAGCCTCTTGGCTTGTGCCTTGCTTACCCTGGGTTCAGCGAACAGTGAGGACAGTGAGATACAGTGAGACAACTGGTGCCAGGAACAGGATGAAGAGAAATGCACCTGGCGTGGTTGGTAGATACCCAGTGGGTAGAGGAGCCTGAGGCTCCACTGGATGGAGGAAGCCAGTGCCTACTATGTGGCATGTGGTACCACATGGCCATGATCCTCTTGATGTGGGCTCTGGTGGAAGACTGGAAAACGGTGGATGGGTTATCAGATAGCCTTGAAAATGCATTACAAGCGGTGAGTTATCATTTTCCAAACAAGGTGGTATGCACTGCCACCCAGCATTTCTGACAGTGAGGTGGTAAGTGACAGTGATGATGAACATTGTGAGACTAAGGATGTTGATGATGAACGTTGTGAGACTGTGGGTCCCCAGTTGAGAGTGAGGCTACTCTGTAGCAGAAAGTGAAGCATGAGCAGCCTATAGCCTAGGGGGGCATCCTTAAGGGGTCCCCGATGTGACAGAGTTCACGACGTATTGAACATATAGTCAGGTGGAGCTGGTTGACTTGGGTAAGCAGTTTTGATAAACGTAAGGGGAAATCTTGGCAGCTTGGCTTTTGTGACTCTGGGACACAGGGTGGGCCTGGCACCTGTGGTGGAGGTTTGTGGGTCCTTACTGAGAGAAATAGAGGGACAGCATGTGAGATGCCATTTTGAACATGTGAGGACCCCAAAGAGGGCCTGAGCCGGCAGGGGCCCATCTGGGTTATGTGGATGCAGATGTGGGCTGATTTGTGTGGAGGTGTACTGTAAAGGTTGTCCTGTGATGCAAATTTAGGTTGTGTCTGTAGATTTAGTGGAACAGTGAACTGTGAAGGCTGTGTCCTGTGATGTGCTACTAACCTCTGATTCCTTTGCAGATTTATAACAATGTGAAAGCATTTGCAATCTTGTGGATGGGCTGTGAATGCCGCAAAAATCCCCTCTTTGAAGTGGCGGCCCCACGCCTGTGGGGGGTTTTTGCAGGTCCTTAATAAAAAACCCTGCAGAAGTGGAGTTGCCCCTGTGGAGGCTTTCCTGAAGTCTCACAAGGGCAGACAGTGGACTGGACTTGGCCATGGAAGATAAAGGGACTCCACGAGCAGTGGGTGGCTCTTCTAGCCCCATGAGGGCAAGGACTGCAGCATGAGTTCCAGGTGATACCTGGTGTTGGGTTTTTGCTATGTATTGGGGCTGTAACTGTTTGTGTTTGTAGCTACTGATATTGTGAGATGCAAATCCAAGGGTTATTGTTACTTGCCAAGGGACTATTGCAGAAGATGGACTGTGCATAGAACATGAGTTGAGAGACCCTGAAGGTGCAGAGTGTGGGGAGAGAGAAAATTGGCCAAGATGTGGTGTTTAGGCTCTCTGGCCCCACATTTTGTAGATAATGACAGTGTAACAGGTGAGATCATTTACAGCACTTCACAAGCACATCATGGGGTACTCACTTTGTCACAGGCTACTTTGTGTGGTACACCTGTGTGAGCTCCACCTAAGAAAAGCGCCAGGCAGGAGAGAATACTGTTACGACCACTGTGCCAGCCAGGAGAGGGGTTGCGTTATGTTAGGTTATGCTATGGCTGCAGCGTCAACCAGGAGGGAATGAACATGTCTGCAGTTCCTGTGGCTCCTTGAGTCTCCTTCCAGCCTCTTAGCTCATGCCTTGCCTACTCTGGGTTCAGTGAACAGTGAGGACAGTGAGATACAGTGAGACAACTGGTGCCAGGAAGAGGATGAAGAGCAATGCACTAGGTATTTTATTCTTTTTGATGCAATTGTAAATGGAATTGCTTCCTAAATTTTTCTTTCTGATGCTTCTACTTCTTTATTACTGTATAGCAACTCAACTGCTTTCTGTGTATTGCTTTTTATTATTCAGCTTTACTAAATTCATGTATTACTTGTACTGTTTGGTGGTTTGATGTGGAAAATTATAATTCAAAAATCCCTTTGCTTCTACCATATCTCAAGTCATTCACAACATAGATGACATAGTGACTACTAATATAATCTTCCCATATTACCTCTTAATAATATATAGATTACTACAAGAACAATCAGCTTAACCATTTTGAGTAAACTGAATCTGAGTAAGGCTTGGCCGCTGTAATGAAGCTTGACATCTTATTTTACTTTTCTGGCATGGTACTGACATGTTTGTTTCGAAAAGTTATTTACTTTCTAAACATACAGAAAACTTGCAGTAGCAGTACAATGTACTCTTTTTTTTTCAGTTTTTTATTTTTTAAATTTTAAAATCTTTAATTCTTACATGCGTTCCCAAACATGAACCCCCCTCCCACCTCCCTCCCCATAACATCTCTCTGGGTCATCCCCATGCACCAGCCCCAAGCATGCTGCATCCTGCGTCAGACATAGACTGGCGATTCAATTCTTACATGATAGTATACATGTTAGAATGTCATTCTCCCAAATCATCCCACCCTCTCCCTCTCCCTCTGAGTCCAAAAGTCCATTATACACATCTGTGTCTCTTTCCCTGTCTTGCATACAGGGTCGTCATTGCCATCTTCCTAAATTCCATATATATGTGTTAGTATACTGTATTGGTGTTTTTCTTTCTGGCTTACTTCACTCTGTATAATCGGCTCCAGTTCCATCCATCTCATCAGAACTGATTCAAATGAATTCTTTTTAACGGCTGAGTAATACTCCATTGTGTATATGTACCACAGCTTTCTTATCCATTCATCTGCTGATGGACATCTAGGTTGTTTCCATGTCCTGGCTATTATAAACAGTGCTGCGATGAACATTGGGGTACATGTGCCTCTTTCAATTCTGGTTTCCTCGGTGTGTATGCCCAGCAGTGGGATTGCTGGGTCATAAGGTAGAAATAAACTCAAAATGGATTAAAGATCTAAATGTAAGATCAGAAACTATAAAACTCCTAGAGGAGAACATAGGCAAAACACTCTCCGACATAAATCACAGCAGGATCCTCTATGATCCACCTCCCAGAATTCTGGAAATAAAAGCAAAAATAAACAAATGGGATCTAATTAAAATTAAAAGCTTCTGCACAACAAAGGAAAATATAAGCAAGGTGAAAAGACAGCCTTCTGAATGGGAGAAAATAATAGCAAATGAAGCAACTGACAAACAACTAATCTCAAAAATATACAAGCAACTTCTGCAGCTCAATTCCAGAAAAATAAACGACCCAATCAAAAAATGGGCCAAAGAACTACAATGTACTCTTATCTGTAAGTTCAGTGTCCTCAATCCTCATTGATTTATGACACATGCTAATTTAAAGGACAACTTCCATTATGTTTTACCCGCAAAAGGAACACTTTCCCAGGGAACTCCCACTTAACCTACAAATGAGAAATCATTGTGATTTTCACCTTCTATAATACAGTCCACAGGCCCACTTCCACTTTTACCAGCTGCCCCAGAGCATGAAAATATCTTTTTCCATTCTCATCCAGTTTTGTTTTTCTTGAAGTGTTCTTGAGACTTTCCCTCGTTTTCACAACCTTGATGGAATTAAAACACATAAGATGAGTATGACCTGGGTGAACTTTTCTGTGTGACTTCCTTCACTTAGGATGTTTTCCGCAGTCATGCATAACATGTGTTAGTATGTCATTCATGTTTTTCATGATGAGTAAATCTATTGTGCATGCTTGTGTGCTCAGGTATGTCCAACTCTTTGCCACCCCATGGACTGTAGCCCACCAGGCTCCTCTGTCCATGGGATTCTCCAGACAAGAATACTGGAGTGGGTTACCATTCCCTTCTCCGGGGGATCTTCCTGACCCAGGGATCGAACCTGAGTCTCCTACATCTCCTGCATTGGCAGGTGGATTCTTTACCACTAGTGGCAGCTGGGAAACCATTTAAAGTGCACAGTTCTGTGACATTAACTACATTTACATTATTGCACAAATATCTTTACCATCCATCTCATACTTTTTCATTTTTTCCAAGTGAAACTGCATCTGTTAAATGCTACTTTCTTCAATTCTTATCAACCACATTCTACCTTATGTCTCTAAATCTCACCTCTCTAGATACTTCATAAAAATGCAATAATATAATTGTCCTTTTGTGACCAGTTTAATTCAGTTAGCATGATGACTTTAGGGCTCATACATATTGTGGCATTGTCTGAATTTCCTTAGTTCTTGAGGTTAATTAATATCCCTTTGTATATATATCACATTTTGTGTATAGATTCATTTATCCATGGATACATGGGTTGCATTCATATTTTGGCTGGTTTGAGTAATGCTGCTATGAATATAGGTGTACAAATATGTTTTAATTTCTACTTCCAAAACTTGAATATATGTACTGAAGTGGAATTAACAGATTGTTCATTAATTTATGCTTAATGTTTTAACAAACCACCCTACAGTTTTCTAGAGCAGATGCACCATTTTACTCCATTTCTGTATATGACAGAATGATATGGAACTTTATCGATCTACCCCCCTTTTGCTAATCCATTCATTCACTGATGGAATTGTTTTTATCATTGGGCCAATGTCAACAATGCTGTTGTAAATATTTTTGTACAAGTTTTTATTGAACAACTGATTTCAGTTCTTTGTGGTATATGTCTAGGAATGGCATTCTTGAACCAAACTGTAATTTTATTTTTTATCTTTTTAAGCAAATGCCAAACTACTGTACATAATGTCTGCACCAATTTACATTTCCACGGGCAATGTGTTAAAGTTTCTAATTTCTCTACATATTATTGCCAGCATTTTAAAATGTGTTTGTTCTTGATTATAATCATTTATTGCATGTGAAAAAACAATCTTACCCAGTCCTAACAACCAGTTGTAACATAATGTAACATCCAGTTATTGTCTAGGATTTTCTGATGATTCATGGTGGTTTCTATATTGTGGATGTTAGGGGAAGGCCCTAGTGATTTCATTAGGTCCAGATGCGGCTCCTCTTAATCCATAGATCTGTGAGCTAAAAAGATTAGCTATGTGTTTCTCAAACCAAATATACAATGGTTGAGCAGGACAAGCAGAATAAACATTCTTGTTTGGTAATAGAAAGGAAGACTCACAGAAGTCATGGTTCACAGCCATTCTAAGCATCATTATTAGGGAGAATTGGCAAGGGCTTGCTACGCTATTTGCCTCAGTCCTGATTCTGATTCCTAAGAGGGGTCCTCAGTCCATGGGTCTTTAGGCCTTAGCTCTAACAACTCTGGGGCTCTTCCTTTTTCATTACCCTCTTTGACTCTACCTAAGAATGTGCCTTCCCTTTTGTTGATCTGCTTTTCATTGAGCATCCTTTTCACAGGACAAGTCAAAGAGCCATTCTTAAAAATTCAAGAATTTCTTCTCCCCTTTCCCCACCAACTCTCTATTTCCTTAGTCTTCTTTCACAGGTTCCAGATTTATTTGACTTATAGGCATTTTAAAAATGCAGGCTCTTTATTTGTGATTCTAGTCCCCTCCATTTGCCAGTAAGCATACTCTATCTACAGAGAAGGCGATGGCACCCCACTCCAGTACCCTTGCCTGGAAAATCCCATGGACAGAGGGGCCTGGTAGGTTGCAGTCCATGGGGTTGTGAAGAGTCGGACATGACTGAGGGACTTCACTTTCACTTTTCAATTTCATGCATTGGAGAAGGAAATGGCTACCTGCTCCAGTGTTCTTGCCTGGAGAATCCCAGAGATGGTGGAGCCTGGTGGGCTGCCGTCTATGGGGTCACACAGACTCAGACACGACTGAAGCGACTTAGCAGTAGCATACTCTATCTACCTATCTGAGAGGGAACTACACTTAAGGTTTGTTTCTCCTTGAATAATTTTGACAAGTTGAAAGGATTTACACTGTTCCACCTTAATCCATTAAGAGAGATTTTTAACAATGAGTCTAAGGATATACCTTGATTTAATTCTTGCTGTTAGATTAAGTTCTAATTTTTCTTATTTGAGATTGAGAAACACTTACCTCTTCCAGTTCTAGGAGTCCCTAAATATAAATTTCGAGTCCCTGTTATTCCTGCTTAAAACTGGATCAGGTTTTTAATTTTTTTTCCTGAGCCTACTTTTTTCTTTTAGTACTTTGCAAAGTACAACAAACAGCAACTGGGACACACTGCTAACCTCCCAGGAGAAATGCAAGGTCGTTAGATGTGGAGTCTGTCTTATAAATTATAGCATTCAGTGTCGTGGTGGTAAATGTTTAATAGCTGGCTCTTCATAAAAAAAAGCCTTGATTTGTAGTGCTTCTCAATTTCAGTGGTATAAATTCTCACACTATGGCAGATTTGTTAGCAACATGCATTACAAAACCTGAAGTTGGGAAGAGATACTTACTTATCTCTTGGATGCCTTTTGGACACAGCCAGCTCTAGAACACTACTGATTGCAGGTGATTGTTTTACCAAATATTTCATAATTGCTTCACATACAGTGTCATCCTTTCAGTGTCTCTCAACATGCTGCCTGGCCCAAATATAATGCCATAAACTTTAGATTATTTTTAAGGACAACTCATATTCTAGGTACTAACTTCTCTACTCATTAGAATAGATTGCAGTAGCAGATAAAGGCAAAATCTCTGTGGCTTAAAAAAAAAAAAGGTTTATTTCTCACTTATACTGCCATGCCCATTCAAATATTCCTGGGACCAAAACCCAGGTACTACCATGGGGTCACCTGAACTTCCAGATGTTCAAGCTGATTTTATAAAAGGCAGAGGAACCAGAGATCAAATTGCCAACATTCACTGGATCATCAAAAAGGCAAAAGTTACAGAAAAACATATATTTCTGCTTTATTGACTGGGCCAAATCCTTTGACTGTGTGGATCACAATAATCTGTGGAAAATTCTGAAAGAGATGGAATACCAGACCACCTGACCTGCCTCTTGAGAAACCTATATGCAAGTCAGGAAACAACAGTTAGAACTGGACATGGAACAATAGACTGGTTTCAAATAGGAAAAGGAGTACATCAAGGCTGTATATTGTTACCCTGCTTATTTAAGTTCTATGCAAAGTACATCATGAGAAATGCTGGGCTGGATGAAGCATAAGCTGGAATCAAGATTTCCAGGAGAAATATCAATAACCTCTTTTATGTAGATGACACCACCCTTATGGCAGAAAGTGAAGAACTAAAGAGCCTCTTGATGAAAGTGAAAGAGGAGAGTGAAAAAGTTGGCTTAAAGCTCAACATTCAGAAAATGAAGATCATGGCATCTGGTCCCATCACTTCATGGAAAATAGATGGGGAAACAATGGAAAGAGTGGCTGACTTTATTTTTTGGTGCTCCAAAATCACTACAGATAGTGACTGCAGCCATGAACTTAAAAGATGCTTACTCCTTGGAAGGAAAGTTATGACCAACCTAGACAGCATATTCAAAAGCAGAGACATTACTTTGTCAGCAAAGGTCCATCTAGTCAAGCCTATGGTTTTCCACACAGGTGGTCATGTATGGATGTGAGATTTTGACTATAAAGAAAGCTGAGCACCGAAGAATTGATGCTTTTGAACTGTGGTGTTGCAGAAGACTCTTACGAGTTCCTTGGATGGCAAGGAGATCCAACCAGTCCATCCTAAAGGAGATCAGTCTTGAGTGTTCATTGGAAGGACTGATGTTGAAGCTGAAGCTCCAATACTTTGGCCAGGTGATGCGAAGAACTGATTCATTTGAAAAGATCCTGATGCTGGGAAAGATTGAAAGCAGGAGGAGAAGGGGACGATAGAGGATGAGATCACTGGATGGCATCACCAACTCATGAGTTTGGGTGAACTCTGGGAGTTGGTGATGGACAGGGAGGCCTGGCATGCTGCGGTTCATGGGGTCACAAAGAGTTGGACACGACTAAGTGACTGAACTGACTGAACTGAACCACCTGAAACACTGTAAATCAACATGATTGGGGCGGGTGGGAGAATTATAGAGGGTGTGAACTGTCAACTGAGTGAATTGTTTTAAGATGTACTGGGTACACTTTTGTTCACAATTCATTGACCAGGATTAGTGACAAAACTAAAAGAGGAAAGGAAGGAGAAATCAAGTGTGAACCTACAAAGTACCAGAACAGAGAATAATTTGTGGTCAATGCTAGCAGCTATCACAACTCTATAACAGTAAAAGTGCCTCCATCCACAAAGCTTACACAATTTTGAAGCAACTTGAACAGTGTTTTCTTATTTTTCTTTATTTTATATAGATTTTAAGACTAAGAAAATACAAAATGGCACTAATTATATTTTATCAAATTCTTCATGTAATGATTCAACAAAGATTTTTGATTACTCTCATGGTGACTGCAGCAATGAAATTAAAAAACACTTACTCCTTGGAAGAAAACTTATGACCAACCTAGATAGCATATTGAAAAGCAGAGACATTACTTTGCTGACTAAGGTCCGTCTAGTCAAGGCTATGGTTTTTCCTGTGGTCATGTATGGATGTGAGAGTTGGACTGTGAGGAAGGCTGAGCGCCAAAGAATTGATGCTTTTGAACTGCGGTGTTGAGAAGACTCTTGAGGGTCTCTTGGACTGCAAGGAGACTCAACCAGTCCATTCTGAAGGAGATCAGCCCTGGGATTTATTTGGAAGGAATGATGCTAAAGCTGAAACTCCAGTACTTTGGCCACCTCATGCAAAGAGTTGACTCATTGGAAAAGACTGATGCTGGGAAGGATTGGGGGAAGGAGGAGAACGGGACGACAGAGGATGAGATGGCTGGATGGCATCACTGACTAGACGGACGTGAATCTGGGTGAACTCAGGGAGCTGGTGATGGACAGGGAGGCCTGGTGTGCTGCGATTCATGGGGTCGCAAAGAGTCGGAGATGACTGAGCAACTGAACTGAACTGAACTGGTACTTTGCCAGAAATTGGCAAATACAGTATGATACCTGACAGATTAAGACACACATCAAATATCATAAGGAAATAATAGGAAAATTGCTATCACTGAAATCTCATGTTTCATTTTCTGTAGCTGTAGACATGTACCTCCTTTATCATGAGAAAAATTAAGATATTAAAACTAATTTTTCATAATATATTTTCATACAGCTATGTAAAAATATAATTACAGAGATGAGGGATCTAGAAAGAAGTGCATTAAAATATTCTGCATTTGTTCTGAGTAATAGAATTAGGTCTGTTTTTTAAAAAATATTTTTAATTTTTTCAGATTTCCTCTAATGATTGTCATTATAATTTAAAAATGTTATTATATTATTATTATTATTACATTTTCTGTATACTCACAGCTCACTCTCAAAAAGTTGAGTCTTTACCATAAATGCATGCTGACTTTTGTCACGTGCTTTATATCTATTGAGATGATTGTATAATTTTCATTCCTTTGTGTTGTTAATGTGGTGTATCACAATGACTGATTTGTGGATGTTGAACCATCTTTGAATTCCTGGAATAAATCCCACTTAATCACGGTATATGATCCTTTTAATGTATTGTTAAATTTGGTTTGTTAATATTTTGTTGATTTTTGAATCATTTTCATCATGGATATTGACTTTTTATCATCTTTTCTTGGGTTATTCTTTTCTGGTTTTGCTATCAGGGTAATGCCAATCTTGTAAAATGAGTTTGGGATAGTTTGAGAAGAACTGATATTAATTCTTCTTTGAATGTTTGGTAGAATTCACCAAAATATCTGGCTCTGAGCTGTTGTTTATTGGGAGGTTTTTGATTACAAATTCAATCTTCTTACTAGTAATTGGTTGCTCAGGTCTTCTTTTTCTTCATTATACCATCTTGATAGGTTTTATATTTCTAGGAGTTTATCCATTTCTTCTAAGTTGTCCAACTCTGAATGTAAAATTGAGCATAGTTAGTTTCTTAGAAACCTCTTTATTTCTGTGGTATCCATTGTGACATCTCAACCACTTTCCTGGTTTATTTATTTGAGTTCTCTTTCTTTTTGTGTATATTTAAGTCTAGGATTCCTTGGTGGCTCAGCTGGTAAAGAATCCACCTGCAATGCAGGAGACCCTGGTTCAATTCCTGGGTTTGGAAGATCCACTGGAGAAGGATAGGCTATCCACTCCAGTATTCTTGGGCTTCCCTAGTAGCTCAGCTGGTAAATAATCTGCCTGCAATGTGGGAGACCTGGGTTTGATCTCTGGGTTAGGAGGATCCCCTGGAAAAGGGAACAGCTACCCACTCTAGTATTCTGGTATTCTGGCCTGGAGAATTCCATGGCCTGTATAGTTCATGGGGTCACGAAGAGTCGGGCACGACTGTGTGACTTTCACTAGCTTCCCAGGTGGTACAGTGGTAAAAGAAGCTGCTTGATAATGCAGGAGACACAAGAGACACCAGTTTGGTCCCAGGTCAGGAAGATCCCCTGGAATAGGAAATGGCAACTCTCTCCAGTATTCTTGCCTGGAAAATTCCGTGGACAGAGGAGCCAGGCGGCTACACAGTTCATGGGGTCACAAAGAGTTGCACACCACTGAGCATGCACATTATCCCAAAATTTGTCAATTTTATCTTTTCAAAGAACCATCTCTTAGTTTTATCAGTATTCTCAACTCTTTTTGGACTCAACTTTATTTACTTTGGCTTTGATATTTGTTATTTCCTTGGCTGAGTTCCACTGACTTGTCTTTGAATTCACTGATCGTTTCTTCTACTTCATCTATTCTGCTTTTGAACAACTCTAGTATATCATTCAGTTCAGTTATTGTATTCTTCAACTCCGTGACTTTTATTTAGTACTTTCTTATATTTTCTATCTCTTTGCTGAGATTCTCACTAAGTTCATTTATTCTTTTCCCAAGTTTGGTTAGCGTGTTTGTTACCCTTACTTTCAACTCTTCATCTGCTAAACAACTTATCTCCATTTTGTTAGGGTTGTTATTATTATTATTATTATTATTTAGGTTTCATCGTATTCTTTCATTTGGAACACATTCCTGTTCATTTTGCTTGATTCTCTGTATCAGTTTATATACAGCGGATGGAACAACCATGTCTCAGTTTTGAAGACTGGCTTTGTGTAGATGAAACTTGTTATTGAATTCTGCCCTAGGTCTTAGTAGTCTCTCAATCCTTCATGATTCCCCAAGTAGTTTATTATAGGCTTAATAACTTCTAATAGTTAAGATTTCTCCCAGAATTGTCAATGTCCCAAAAGGGAGGATCTCAACACCTATATTCAGGCTGATTGGAAGCCAGACCCTTTGACTAAGGCTATGTTTTTCTTTAAAGATTTTTTTTTTTTTTGACATGGACCGTTTAAAAAATCTTTATTGAATTGTTACGAGATTGCTTCTGTTTCATGCTTTGGCTTTTTGGCCATAAAGCACTTGGTATCTTAGCTCCCTGACCAGGGATCAAACCCACCCCGTACACTGAAAGCCCTAACCACTGGACTGCCAGAGAAGTCCCCAAGTATGAAAATATATGCAGTCTCTGGAACTTCAAGAGTAAGTCCTGCTGGTCACTCGAGCAAGGCTAATAGAGATGTCCCTTGGATGGTAATCCCAAAAATGGGGCTCCAGATGAGTGTCTAAACTCTTTTCTGGGAGATTCTGGTGAGTTGGGGTGAGGCAGATGGTGAGTTAAGGATGGCATCCACCATTCTATGTTCCCTGAGAGCAGCTCTGTAGGTCCTTAGCTATGAGTCAAACCTGAAGCATGACACTCAAGCTAAAGCTCCAGGACAAGCAGCTAGGCCTCTTTCACAGAAAGAGTAGATATGTGTTTTAGTCACTGTGCAGTGTACTTTGGGTAGTAGCCTACCAAGAATGGTCTCTCTGATTGTTACTGTCCTGTGGGATCCAGGAATGCAAGCTCCTATGACCACCAGAGCCAGGGATTGAGGCATGTCCCCTCAGCAGCAGTCACAAAAATCAGAGCACCAGACATTAAAAGGCAGGGCAACAGAAATGTATAAAAGCTCCCCTCTGGGAGATTTTGGCTTTCTTTTGTGCAGCAGTAGGAGAGACTGCACATAGCTCCTGCCTTTAGAGGTCTCTAGAAGGGATTACAGCCAGTCCTTAGATGTGAGTTTGATTGGTAGCCTGCCCCTCAGGCTGCAGTTAGGATGATTAGGTAGCAGCCTTCTTTCACAGAAAGTCTGAGCTCTTGTATCTGTTGCTTCTTGCTGTGCCCTGGGTGTATGCACGTGTGTGTGTTAAGTTGCTTCAGTTGTTCCCAACTCTTTACGACACTATGGACTGTAGCCTAGCCCGCCAGGCTTCTCTGTCCTTGGAATTCTCTACCCAACTGGAGTGGGTTGCCCTTTCCTTTCCAGGGGATCTTCCCAACCCAGGGATCAAACCCATGTCTCTGATGTTTCCTGCCTTGGCAGGTGGCTTCTTTACCACTAGCACTACCTGGGAAGCCCATGCTTTTGGGTTGGTAGATATTTAAGAGATCTTTTTCTGTTGGTTACAGTCCTGGGGAATGGTAAGCATAAGTCCCATTGGCCACCAGAGCCAAACCATGTACCCTGATGGCAACTGCAAAAATGGGGGTGCCAGACAAGGGTACAAGCTCCTTTTGGGGGAGACACCAGTGAGGCAGAGGGAGTGTTCTCTGGCCTCTGTTCCTTGAGAGCAAGCCACTAGAAGCATGTCAGACAGAGCCTGCCCTTCAGGGCAGAGGTTCTGCACGAGCAAATAGGCCTCTTTCATGGAAAACCTTAGTGTGTGTTTCAGTCTACTGTCTGTGCAGTGCCTTGGCGGTGAGAGTTTGCAAAAACTCTCTGCAATTGCTACAGTCCCATGGGACCCAGGAATGTAGTCTCCCCTGGTCTCCAGAGCCAGCAATCAAAGGGCATCCCCTGGGCGGCAGTCACAAAATTCAGGCACCAAATGTGTGTAAATCCTGCCTTTTAGAAGATAGTGCTTTCGAGTGTGGCAGAAGGGGAGCGCAACATGGCCTACTGGCTGTAGAAAGGCAGAGGGAAAGTATAGAGATCATATCTACAGGAAAAAGAAAAAATAAGAGAAAAATAAAAGCCCTGGAATTAAAAAAATATTTAGATGATGCCAGCTAGCTGGAGCCGGGCAGAGGGAGATTGTGAAAGCCGTGCCTGCTGTCTTAATCCCCAGAGAGCGTTCCGGCAAACTTCTAGATGTGCACATTAAATTAGATGCCTGCCCCTCAGGGGAGCTTTCCTTGAAGCTCAGTCGGTAAACAGCCTGCAATGCAGGAGACTGGGGTTCTATTCCTGGATTGAGAAGATCCCCTGGAAAAGGAAATGGCAACTCACTCCAGTATTCTTGTCTGGAGAATCCCATGGACCACGGAGCCTGGCGGGCTACAGTCCATGGGGTCACAAGGGTCAGACATGTCTTAGGATTAAACCACCACTCCATTGCCCCTTAGAACCAGTGCTTTGATATTAGCAAATGAGCTTCTTTTGCTTTATTTCTGGGTGTGATCTGTGGCCTCTGACCTGAGACCTTGGCTGAGACCTTTAAGAGTTGTTTTCTCAGATCAAACAGTCCTGTGGATCCTGTGTTTGAGAGCCCTGTTGGCTTTCAAAGCTAGATGTTTTGGAAGCTTGTCTTTCAAGAGCAGATCTTATAAGTTGGGGTGCCTGGTGTGAGGTTCAAATATTTGGCTTCTCAGGGATGAACTTCCAGGTTTTGAGTTCTCTGCAACTGTGGGTCACCGTGATGGGGGTGAAAAGTGAAAGTGTTAGTTGCTCAGTCGTGTCCGACTCTTTGCAACCCCATGGACTGTAGCCCACCAGGCTCCTCCATCCATGGAATTCTCCAGGCAAGAATACCGGAGTAGGTAGCCATTCCCTTCTTTAGGGGATCTTCCCAACCCAGGGATTGAACCCAGGTCTGCTGCATTGCAGGCAGATTCTTTACCATCTGAGCCACCAGGGAAGCCTTGGTGGGGGCGGGGTGGGGTTCATGATGTGATTGCATCCCGGTATCTTCTACCTATTATGATGTTTTTTTTTCTTGTTTGCATTGCTCAGCCACCCTTTCAGTTTTTCCAGAGAAAATTGCTTCAGAAGTAGTTTTAGACTCAAGTCTTGTGGAGGGAGCTGAATTCAGGATCTTCCTATGCCATTATCTTGAACCAGAACTTTAAAACTCAGGTCTTGATTCCAATATATAAAGAACTCTTGGTTCCAATATATAAAGAGACTCAACAATAAGGAAATTTAAAAATGATGAAAGACTTGGACTGGAGTGGGTAGCCTATCCCTTCTCCAGTGGCTTTTCCTGACCCAGGGATCAAACTGGGGTCTCCTGCATTGCAGGTGGATTCTTTACCAGCTGAGCTACCAGGGAAGCCCAGTAGTCTTAACTCCTAGGTATTTAAACTCTAGAAAATAAAAACTTATTTTCACACACACATTGTGCACGAACATTTATAGTAGCTTTCTTCATAATCATCAGAATTGGAAATAATTCCAATGTCATTCAACCTGTAATTGCATAAACAGATTATGCTATAGACTATGCATAAACAGACTATACAATGGAATATTGCTCAGCAATAAAAAGAACTGAGTTATTGGTACACACTACCTTTTGTACCTATCAGACACAATCCCAGATCGTTATATACTGTATGATTCATTTATATGAAGATTTCAAAAATCCAAAGCTACAGGTGCAGAGCTAGTGCCAGGGACTAAGGGTGAGGGAAGGTATTACTATAAAAAGATAACAAGAGGGAATTTGGCAGGATAATAGAAAAAATAAAAAACTCAGTTCAAGTTGAGAGGATTTCCATAGAAACATCTGTCATTAATTTCTTTCCACATTGACTTGATTTTCATTATGAAACTTACTACTTAAATTATTTGTCCAGTTACTTTCTTTTGCTTAGTGAATTTCCTCAGAATGCCAGCTCCATGAGAACAGGCTCCTAATTTATCTTTTGCCCCATTTTCTTCCCAGCACTCAGATCGTGCCTGGCCCATAGTAGGTACCCAAATATTACTTGTTGAGAGAATAAATGGTGAGCAATGGACTGTGGTCTATTTTAATCAGGAAAAATGGTCATGCAAAGTAATAAAAGCAGCAACTGCCTATGTAGGCAAGACTTGGTTCTTGCCAGAGACTTAATGGTCAAAGAAGTCACATCATACATGAAACCCAAAATATTATCAAAGATCAAAAAGAATAAGGTAGAACAATAAGTCAGGAGTTTCCCAAGTGTAAGAGGAAATGATTTGTAAAATCGAACAATGAGATAACAAAATGTACCCTTACTGACTTTAGGAGGTCATTTAATTAGCCTTAGTGGCTCAGACAATAAAGAATATGCCTGTAATTCAGGAGACCCGGGTTGGATCCCTGGGTCAGAAGATCCCCTGGAGAAGGAAATGGCTACCCACTCCAGTTTTCTTGCCTATAGAATTCTGTAGACAGAGAAACCTGTCAGGCTACAGTCCATGGGGTCGCAAAGAGTCAGACACAACTGAATGACTAACACTAACACTTGATTAGGCTACAGTTCAACGTGCAGAACAAACAATCCCAATGTCACCAAAATCTCTGCTGTTGTAATGTCTAGGATAAGGTTGCATCTCTGGATATAATGTAGATTCTCTAGTATCTATTTTTGCTATTCTACAGAATCACAGTAAGATAGTGTATATGTGTGGGGACTTTTTGAAGGTCCCAGAGGGTGCTACTCTTCTACATAAGTATTTACAATATAACTCAGGACAATGTTCACTCCCCCTCTTCAGAAATTAAAATGCCCAAGGGCTTCAGTGAACTAAATAGCCTTGAAGATGGTAAATGAATTTTGTGCAAAAGCAGCTTAAGAGTAATGAGAAGCTGGCTTAAAAGAGAACACTTCAAACATGTCAGTGTTAGAAGTTATGAAAATCAAAACTGTGTACAGACTATCACTACAGGATCTGTTTGCACAGCATAACCCTAAAACCTTTCTAAAGTTTCCAGTTAGTGAGTTTTTAGAATATTTTAATCCTTAGGTAAAATCTATTCCATAAGGTGTAGATTTTTCATCTTATTATGGGTATTAGGAGGTGACTTGCTTTGGGCATCCTTCTCCTGAGATGGGACATAGACCAGGCTTGCCTCTGGGAACTTCATGTTTTTCCTGTGAGAAACCCATTCACTTTAGGGAGTGAATGTTTACCCTAGAATATAGTTAAATGTGTTCCCACATCATGTTTCCAGAGATGCCTCTTATCTACTCCATCTAAAATTGCTCTCTACTGACAAGCCATATTTCTTTTCTTCCTTTTTCTCCTTTGCACTTACCAATATCTAAAAAAGTTCATATTTATTGTTTGTCTATATCCCCTAGAGTGTAAATTCCATAAGCATAGATATTCATGTCTGTTTAATTCACAGATTTGTTCCCCAGTGTCTAAATAGCATTTTGTCCATGATATCACTCATTGAGTTTTTTTTGAATGAGTAAATTAATTTGTGCATTGAATTGGCATAGTACTGCAGAGCAGCTTTGTTAGTTTCCATAAACTTGGTAAAATGATGCTGCTATTATTGGAAATTTGCCAGTAATGATTGTCTGCCTCACATATTTCATAGTGTAAGGTCTATGATGGTAAGTACTTTGAAACTTTCTAGAACATAAGATAGTAAGAGGTACTTTTTTAAATGAAAGAAAGAATAAATATATGAAATTATTTATAGAATTCCTCTTCTTTTAGAACTGCATTCAAAACCAGTCTATGGTGCAGATAAGGAAATCAACCTAATTTCACATCCACATATTGCTTTTAACCAAAAGTTGCCAAGCTTAGTGAGTTGTTTCTTACTAGAGAAAATAATGCCCATGTCATAACTTTGCTTATGGACAATATCCTATATGCTGAATTATGGACAATAAAAGATAAGAAAGGTAAACTAACACAGCTAAATCCTGTCAAGTGACAGTCTTATAAAGCAGTTCAATTTAATACCTTGGGACATATTTGGTGATAAGCATTTGGCAAGCCCATCTTACATTTTGCTATGGTGTGTAGCATAGCTTAGCTGAGATTCTTTAAAAACACTGGGAGAAAAGTACAAACATGAAATATTAGAAATTCTTAATGACATCTCCTGAGTCTATTCTGTTTGAAGTCTGGCTGCCAAAAATATCTGTACCTCTACCATTAACGGTCTTTTATTTTTAACTAACACATCAGGAATGTAAAGGAGATGTAAACCACTTTGGATATCTAACCAGCATGATTCATTTGATTTCTGCTCACTGCTGATAGCAGCACATTTATATTTCATGGTTTCTGAATTCAAAGTACTATAATATCCAGATGTGGTCGACTGCCTTCAAGACCAAATGATAAACAGCATTGTCCCTTGAAGTTAGATAGCTGTGCCGAAGAACAGTCCATTCAGCAACAAATCAAAAGATTTATATGAGTGGGAAAGTCAGGTTAATCTTGTCTAGGTATCCCTGGTGTCAAAAACTTATTTGTAAGAAAAGTGAAAAATGTTATATGAAAGAAGTGGTTTACACACAGCCTATAAGGAACTCAAACCAGGGCTCTGTAACAACCTAGAGGGGTGGACGGTAGGAGGGTGGTTCAACAGGGAGTGGACATATGTATATCTGTGGCTGATTCATGTTGATGTATTGCAGAAACCAACACAATATTATAAAGTAATAATCTTTTAATTAAAAATAAATAAATTTCAAAAAATTAAAAAAAATTAGCAGAGAAAGTGAGTTGCTCAGTTGTGTCTGACTCTTTGAGACCCCATGGACTGTAGCCCACCAGGCTCCTCCATCCGTGGAATTTTCCAGGCAAGAGTACTGGAGTGGGTTGCCATTTCCTTCTCCAGAGGATCTTCCTCACCCAGGGATTGAACCCGGGTCTCCCACATTGCAAGCAGATGCTTTTACCATCTGAGCCACAAGGGAAGCTCCAGCAGAGAAAGCTGACATATAATTTAGAACTAGTTCTGAAAACTATTTATAATGGATAGCACAGCATCACAGTCCACAACTTTACTGTAGTTTTGCCAATCAAAAGATAAATATATAATTCTGGAATGTTTCACGATCGTAGAAAGAAGTCTATGTTGAAGACACAGTCGTGTTAAAGTATAGGTGGGATCCTTCTATGAGTTTTCAAGAGTATGATGCTTTCAAAATGCCGTGGTGATGCAGGTTTTCTACTGCTACCAGGTTCTCTGCGGCTGAAGATGATTTTTTAATATTGCTGCTCATGGTTGTTGTAGGATAGAGCATAATGATCTAGTACTTGTGTGAGTGTTTTGAACAGGCAAGGAATTCTATATAATTCTATATATAGAATTCTATAAAATTCTATATGAATATGACATTTTCATTTCAGTATATATTTACATATGTATGAGAAAAGTGCTCTTTATCATTACCTTCTCATGCAATTTTAAGCCTGAAAAATATATCTGCTCTGTATTTTGGCAAGCTTGCCTATAGAGTAGATTGTAGGGTTAATGAGAGAAGAAGCTTTCTGATGAGACAAGAAACATTCTGCTTGGTTAATGAAGGATATCATTATTATAATCTCTAGGTATTTCATCTTTTCTAAAAATAGTACTTTAACTGTACTTGGTTTAGCTGAAATTCAAGCAGCGATCAATAGCAGCATAGACTTAAATTCTGGGGCATCTTAACTCAAAAGTCAATTTTTAGATCATGTTCCTTGGATCATTTCTTCCTTTTTTTCTAGGTCATTATGTTCAGTTCAGATAAGTTCAGTTGCTTAGTCTTGTCCAACTCTTTGTGACCCCATGAACTGCAGCATGCTAGGGTTCCTTGTCCGTCACCAACCCCCGGAGCTTACTCAAACTCATGTCCATTGAGTTGGTGATGCCATCCAACCATCTCATCTTCTGTCGTCCCCTTTTTCTCCTGCCTTCAATCTTTCCCAGCACCAGGGTCTTTTCCAATGAGTCAGTTCTCTGCATCAGGTGGCCAAAGTATTGGAGTTTCAGCTTCAGCATCAATTCTCCCAAAAATGAACATTCAGGACTGATTTCCTTTTGGATTGACTGGTTGGATTTCCTTGGAGTCCAAGGGAGGCTCAAGAGTCTTCTCCAAAACCACAGTTCAAAAGCATCAGTTCTTCAGCACTCATCTTTCTTTACAGTCCAAGTCTCACATCCATGCATGACTACTGGAAAAACCATAGCTTTGACTAGACGGACCTCTGTTGGAAAAGTAATGTCTCTGCTTTTTAATATGCTGTCTGGTTTGGTGATAGCTTTTCTTCCAAGGAGCAAGTGTGTTTTAATTTCATGGCTGAAATCACCATCTGCAGTGATTTTGGAGCCTCCCAAAATAAAGTTTCTCATTGTTTCCCCATCTATTTGCCATGAAATGGTGGGACTGGATGCCATGATTTAGTTTTTTGAATGTTGAGTTTTAAGCCAACTTTTTTTACTCTGCTCTTTCACTTTCATCAAGAGGCTCTTTAGTTCTTCTTCACTTTCTGCCATAATGTGGTGTCATCTGCATATCTGAGAATATTATCAAGATCCTAGCAATCTTGATTCCAGCTTATGCTTCATCCAGCCTAGCATTTCACATGATGTACTCTGCAAGGTGCAATATACAGCTTTGACATACTTCTTTCCCAATTTGGAACCAGACTGTGGTTCCATGTGCAGTTCTAACTGTTCCTGGACACAGGTCAGGTGGTCTGGTATTCCCATCTCTTGAAGAATTTTCCACAGTTTGTTGTGATCCACACAGTCAAAGGTTTTAGCATAGTCAATAAAGCAGAAGTAGATGTTTTTCTGGAACTCTCTTGATTTCTCTATGATCAACGGATGTTGAGAGTTTAATTTCTGGGTCCTCTGCCTTTTCTAAATCGAGGTTGAACATCTGAAACTTCATGGTTCACATACTGTTGAAGCCTGGCTTGGAGAATTTTGAGCATTACTTTGCTAATGTGTGAGATGAGTGCAATTGTGTGGTAGTTTGAGCATTTTTTGGTATTCTCTTTCTTTGGGATTGGAATGAAAAACTGACCTTTTCCAGTCCTGTGGCCACTGTTGAGTTTTCAAAATTTGCTCCAAGATAGTAAGAAATATATGACATTACCAAACAGGGTCATGAGAGGAGTTTAATGGAGGTGTGGACAGGGTTAAAATAACCCCAAAAGTATACTGGACATGTTACTCTCAAACTGAGTATCAGGACAGATTAGTTGTGTAGAGAGGGTCACCTGAAGAAGGAATAGACTTAAATGGAGGGACATAGCCAACAAACTTACCTTATTGGAAGGGAGTTGGTGAATAAATATTCAAAATTTTATTCTTCTTCACCCTATGATCTTCTAAAATATAAGTTCTATGAGGAGAGAAACTTTGTCTCATTTACTTATATACATAGCAAAAATAATATAAAGCATGTGATGCATTCTGTTTAATGAATGAATGAATGAATGAAAAAATGAGTAGATGAGTGAATAGAAGACTCATACTGAGTTCCTTAGTCTCTTGAAAATCAAAAAGCAAATTCTACTTCCTTTGCCTTACTAATGCATATCAATGCCATGAGAGCTCATTATTTTATTTTTAGAGAAAATGATCAATGAGAACATTGTGGTAGAGAATCCTCACTGGGACTTTTGAACTGAACACATTACTTAGCAAATGCTAACATGGGAACTTGAAGATTTTTAATGAACCTGCTGAAGTCAACACATTAATGCAACTGAAACCAGTAGAGAAGCAACTATCTGTTAACCTCAGCACTGTCAGGTCTAAAAAGTCTTTTACTCATAATTTGGGCTTGTAACCTGTAAAATAAATCAGAACATAACAATAGCTAACCATGAGAACTTTTTGACTACCTCCCAGGAGTTAATTTTCTTGAAGACAGCATAGTGTATGTGGGAGAAAAATCCTGTACTTTGAGTTAAGCAAAACTCTTATCAAACTCTTGCTCTGCTATTTACTAATCATATAACATGAGAACTTTACTTAAATTAAAAAATCTTAATTATATAATTTATTAATCAGAATAATGTCATTTAAAAATATTGTGTCAAAAATTTAATAAGAAGTATTTGTAGTGTCTTGCACATGGTATGTGTTCTGTACATGTAAGTTTACTGCTCCCCTTGGGGTTCATTAATTTTCTATTTTCTTTTAGTTCTCTTTGATTTTATAAAATTTTGGAAAATTCTTGATATTATTGTATTGTATGTATAGTTGATTGCATCAATTTCATAACCTCTATAAAAAAAGGAAGAAGAAGAAAAATGGCATTTTTTAATATTTGGAAGATTTATTTTTCTGTTAGATATAAATGGCCCCCAGTGATATTTGTTTTGGCTTTAAAATAGTTTTTAATTTATTTTTAATTGGATGATAATTGCTTTACAATGTTGTGTTGGTTTCTGCCATAAAGCAAGGTGAATCAGTAAATAGTCATACATATATTGCCTCCCTGGGGAGCCTCCCTCCCAGTCCCATTCCCATCCCTCTAGGTTGTCACAGAGCACTAGATTGAGCTCCTTGCATTATACAACAACTTCCCACTATCTATTTTACATATGGTAATGTATATGTTTCAGTGCTACTCTCTCAATTCATCCCACCCTACCATGGAGAAGACTCCTTGAAGACTCTTGAGAGTCATTTGGACTGCAAGGAGATCAAACCAGTCCATCATAAAGGAAATGAGTTCTGAATATTCATTGGAAGGATTGATGCTGAAGCTGAAACTCCAATACTTTGGCCACCTGATGTGAAGAGCTGACTCACTGGAAAAGACCCTGATGCTGGGAAAGATTGAAGGCAGGAGGAGAAGGGGATGACAGAGGATGCAATGACTGGATAGCATCACCGATTCAATGGACATGAGTTTGAGTAAGCTCCAGGAGTTTTTGATGGACAGGGAAGCCTGGTGTGCTACAGTCCATGGGGTCACAAAGAGCTGGACACAACTGAGCCACTGAACTGAACTGAATTGAGCCCCTCCCCGTCTGTGTCCACAAGTCTGTTCGCTATGTCTGCATCTCTATTTCTGCCCTACAGATAGGCTCATCAGCACCATTCTACTAGTTTCCATATATGCATATATATATGTACATGCATTAATATATGACATTTATTTTTCTATTTCTGACATTTCACTCTGTATAATGACAGCATGCTTTTACATATTGCTATCCCTTTTCCATTTATATTTTGAACCTGAGATCTAGAAATAGTCTTAATCCTGAGATGGTGATAACCACAAAACCTAATTTTAAAGTGGAAATAAACATAAATTATTAGATTTCATAGAAATCTTAATTCCTGTGTGCAAATGACTGTATTGAGCAGAAATCCTAGAATTCTCATATAGAAAACTTAAATATTGCCATATCATTATTATATGCTATTTTCCCTGTTATAAAGGGAAATATAAGCAATTTTTGAATTCTTTTGTGCTTAATAGAATTCTATTATCCAGCAACATTGTTTTATAACATACAACAAAACAATAGTAGCTTTCGTGGATTTTATTCTTCTTGTAAATATTCAGATTCAGCATTAAGTTAAGATGAGTTAACAACTCATTGGTACTGGGGTAACATTCAGTTTTCTAAAAGAGGCAACAGGCAAATGAGGCCCTAAAAGAACAAATGTACATAATATCAACAAGTACTTTCCAAAAATGATTTATTTTTGCCAGTATTTAGAAAATAAGACTTTTAAATTCTTCATACATAAACTCAGCTTATTTTATTTTATTTTTAATTTTTATTTCTACTTTATTTTACTTTACAATACTGTATTGGTTTTGCCATACATTGACATGAATCCACCACGGGTGTACATGCGTTCCCAAACATGAACCCCCCTCCTGCCTCCCTCCCCATAACATCTTTCTGGGTCATCCCCATGCACCAGCCCCAAGCATGCTATATCCTGCATCGAACATAGACTGGCGATTCGATTCGTACATGATAGTATACATGGTTCAATGCCATTATTTTAAACACACAAAATTAATCTCTTTTTCATTAATTTGTTTATATGAATTATTTGTTAGAAAGTTTTTTCTATCTCAACTTCAAATCATAATATAGTATGATCCATCCCTTGAAGCTAAGCTATGCTTTACTCAGGATTCAAATGTGTTCTGACATGTCTGTAAGACTAGTGAGATGTTCTCCTAGCAACAGGAGACTGAAAAATCCCTCTGGAAAAGAGTTAGTCTTAAGGAAAGAAAGTCCAAGTTCATGACTTGGTCCACGGATAAAGCTAGGATCCATTTACCAGAGAAGTTAAATGCCCAAGTGTAGGGCAATGGAAGTAGAGACTGGGGATGAGGTAGACACAGAGCTGGTTTTGTGGGCTGGATGAGAGTAGAAGTCCATCTGTCTCAAGAGCAGGCATTACCTCCCTCTAGGAGGGTGAGCTGTAGACCAGGGTTATTAAAGGCTTCTGTGATTCTACTGATCTAACATAGGACTGTGAATTATTGCATGCCCCTTTACTTGACCACTTGGGTAGATGGAGAAGGAAACTTAGAAGCAACAAAGATGGTATTTCTTTTGGAGCAGGAAATATTTGCCAATTGCCCTTTTTTATATTTGCCCAATCTTTAAAATTAATGAGATACAACCATCTACATGTTGTAATATCATTGCAAACACTTTGTATCTTTGAAGGCTAACCTACATTTTTTGAAATAAAATATTTAATAAAATTTGCTCCCTAAAACTAAAAAAAGAATTTAAACAAAACTTGAGTTGCAATGCAATAAAGTATTTGTGAAAGTATTAAAATATATAGCAAGCAGAGTCACGTTCTCTGAGTAGTCCCAAGGTGTTGAGGAAAACACAAGGTTTATTGCAAATATTGCTCCAGTTCATACATTTTAGTCTCCTCAGACTGATCAATCAGCATTTGTACTTCCTATAGCCATTTTACAATCTCAGAGAAACATCATTTCCCCAGAAACAATGAAAAAGAGTGTTTGTAAATGTCTATACATCTCTATATTACATATATAGATTGTCTAACCTCTTGGGAAATGCTTAATGGAAAAATTTTTTCAGAAAGCTGGTCATTCCCTTCCTAAATTGTTTGAAGAGCATTGACTCTAGATTTCAAATCTCAAAAAATATATTCCCCTTGCTACACAGAAAGTACTATTGTTTTTCATTGTTTCTGTGAAGCTGTTATGAGTCTGATACAAGATGCATGTGAATTGTTCAGATGTTTGGCAGGTATAATGTAACTATCAAGATTGAAACCAACCAAGAAACTCATTTTTCAGTCCTCTTCAGTCCCATATATGAAACATTTTGGCATACATCATTAATATAGAATTATACAGCTTCATGCTGAATTTCACTAAGGGTTACCAAGTTTATGATTATATCCAGAAAGAATTCTTTGTAATTTTTCTTTGCTAGAAAAATAAAGTATTTATTGCATCAATGAATAAGAAACACTAAGAGTGGATTTACTGTGCAGCTAATGAATTAGATTAAGCAATGCACTCAAATGGTCATGTGTTCTTGGAAAATCTGCAAAAGTTGTATTTTCTAAGAGCAATCACTTAAAATCTAATTTCCATCTCTTTTCCCTCTGATTTTTCCCCTTGCTACCCTCATGTCTGTGACACTGATGTGGCTGCGGAAATTCTTGGAATCTAAGATGAAGTGGAGTTTCAGATACATTTAGTTTGGGTTTGATAGTATGTTTATATGGTTTTCAGTCACTTCTTGGTACAAATAAATTATTGCTGGATGTCATTGCAGGCCATTTCAGTGTACTGGTGTCCTGTTTGCCAACTTAACCATCATTAGGTCAGGAACATCTAGTGCCAGAGATCTCACGGTGATTCAAATGTCCCCTGCAGTACTTAATTCCAGGAGTGTGGGTATCAGAGAAGACACAATATTTGAAAAGTAAAAACTAGAAACCAACTTAGGGAGAATTTTTCCAAACACCAGAATGTGCAAAATCTTAAGTAGAGGATTTGATTCGCATTGACACCTGATCAAAATGACTTCTTTTGTTTAGTAATATACTTGATAATGGAATACAGGTATCCCCTATTTTTTGAAAGCTTACTTTATGACCCTTTCTTTCATGAGAGACCTGTTAATACATTAGTACATGTTTTCCCTAACTTTTTAAGGTTGAAAAAGTATTCTGTCATATATAGATATATCTCACATCTTCTTTATCTGTTCATTCATTGATGGACACTTAGCTTGTTTCCAAATCTTGGCTTTTGTGGATTTTTGCTTTTATGAAAAAAGGTAGTTGCTTCTCTGCTATATGCTATTTTGGGTTATGGAAAACTTCATAGGAGCACTCTTCTTTTGGACAGTGGAGGAAACCTGTGTTTAATGAAAAATGTACCATAATTTAGAATTTTTAATAAAAAATTCATAAAATTGAATTTATCCAATTCATAAAGGCACAAAACAGGTAGCATATTACATATAGGGAGCACATCTGTAATGGTTTGTATGTAAAAGAATGGTAAAGATAGTCTCCAAATATGACAACTTCTTAAAAAGTCATGTGACATTACAGTAGTGAGTGGTGATGCTAAAAGAAACATTCATAAACCATCAAAAATAAAACCAAGCTTTAGTTAACCAGGCTAAAGGGAAGACTGAATGATCTTTTCACTTTTTCCATGGAAAATGTTATAAAAATCATTCTATGAACAAATAATCAAAGAGTATGCAGCCAAAAATGTGGGGAAAATGTACTCTAGAGATGCATCAGTTAATTAATAAAAATGTCACCTTGTTTTTTCTTAGTTTGTAATGTTTGTAGTTTGTCAGTTTTTTAACATCTGAAATTAGTGGTGGTTTAGTTTCTCATTCTAAATGATTCAGTTCAGTTCAGTTCAGTCACTCGGTCGTGTCCGACTCTTTGCAACGCCACAAACTGCAGCACGCCAGGCCTCCCTGTCCATTGCCAACTCCTGGAGTTCACTCAGACTCACGTCCATCGAGTCGGTGATGCCATCCATCCATCTCATCCTCTGTCGTCCCCTTCTCCTCCTGCCTCCAATCCCTCCCAGCATCAAAGTCTTTTCCAATGAGTCAACTCTTCACATGAGGTGGCCAAAGTATTGGAGTTTCAGCTTTAGCATCATTCCTTCCAAAGAACACCCAGGGCTGATCTTCAGAGTGGACTGGTTGGATTTCCTTGCAATTCAAGGGACACTCAAGAGTCTTCTCAAGCACCACAATTCAAATTGGCACTCAGCTTTCTTCACAGTCCAACTCTCACATCCATACATGACCACAGGACAAACCATAGCCTTGACTAGATGGATTTTTGTTGGCAAAGTAATGTCTCTGCTTTTGAATATGCTATCTAGGTTGGTCATAACTTTCCTTCCAAGGAGTAAGCGTCTTTTAATTTCATGGCTGGAGCTGTTAATATATTTTTGTATTTTTTATTAAGGAGGCTACTCAAAATCTCTGAGTTTCTGGTTCGCCAGATCTGATATGCCTCTGTAGATGCAAATTATCTTAAAGTTTAACAGATGAACTTTATGGAGGTATAATTTGTATGTAACAAAATGGTTACATTTTTATGTGTAGAGTTTGACACTATTTGACAAATGTAAATAGCCATCTGGCCACCACCACAATCAAGATATAGACTATTTTATTCACTTCAAAAAGTACCTTTGTGTCCCTTCTCAGTTGATACTACTTTTTGTCCCCAGCTCTAGGCAATCACTGATCTGATTTCTATCATCATAGATTAGACTTGTCTTTCCAAAAGTTTCATATAAATTGAACCATTCAGTATGTATTGCTTTGTGTCTGGGCTGTTTTTGCTCAGCTTAACATTTTGATATTCATTCATGATGCTGTTGAGAATCAATAGTTAATTCCTTCTTCTTGCTGAGTAGTATTTCTTGACAGACATTTGGATTATGCCCAGTTTTTGTCTATTATGGATAAAGCATTATTCTTGTACATATCTTTATGTGGACATATGTTTTTATTTCTCTTGAGTAAATAACTAGAAGTAGAAATGCTGGGTCACAGTCAATATTATATACATATAAAATTTTATTTTATTATTTATTATTATTTTTTACTTTACAATATTATATTGGTTTTGCCATATATCAACATGAATCCATCATGAGTGTACACATGTTCCCAATCCTGAACCCCCTTCCCACCTCTCTTTTGTGGTGCTCATTAAGATCTAGCTAAATTTTTCATTTATTCATTCAATAAATACTTACTAAATACACTGTGCAAGATACCAGGGGATCATAGGTGAATATAGCAAAAACTCTACCTAAAGCACACTGAAAAAACATGCAAAACTTTCAAAAGAGGAATTTCTCAGGACTGGTGGTCAGGAAAGACATGAGCTGGATCTTAAAGGAGGTATAGGAATCCATTAAACAGGCATTGGATGAGAACACAGCAGTCAGAATTTCCACATTCAAAGGCACAGTGTATGGATATATCATGGGCTTCCACTCTGGCTCAGTGGTGAAAAATCCACTCGCAATGCAGGAGACGTAGAAGACACAGGTTCCATCCCTGGGTCGGGAAGGTATCCTGGAGGAGGGCACGGCAACCCACTCTAGCATTCTTGCCTGGAGAATCCTCAAGGACAGAGAGTCTGGTGGGCTCCAGTCCATGGGCTCCCAAAGAGTCAGATACAACTGAAGTGACTGAGCCCACACAGAAATTACACACAGCATGGTACATCTGGGAAACTTCCAGTAGCTGGTATTATAGGTAAGAGAAAAGCTGGATGAAAATATTACCTGAAGATAGAGAAGAAAGTTGGGCAGATCAAGGAAAACACTTTATGCTACAGAGTTTTGTTTTTTTTTTTCCCTTTGTGAGGTCTCATCGCACCCCTGATGCAGCTAATCATTTCTTTCCTGTGACTGTATCACATTTGGAGCATGGTTCTGTTTAACAAGGGCTTCCCATGTGTCGTTAGTGGTAAAGAACCCGCCTGCCAATGCAGGAGACACAAGTGAACTTGGGTTCAGTTCCTGGGTTGGGTAGATCCCCTGCCAGAGGGTATGGCAATCCACTCCTTGCTTGGAGAATCCCATGGACAGAGGAGCCTGGCAGGCTATAGTCTATGGGGTCCCAAGGAGTCAGACAAAACTGAAGCAACCTAGCACAGCACACACAGCACAGAACTCTCTTTAACATATTGTATGATCTTTAGGGATTTGTCTTCTCTACTAGGTTCTTAGATGGTGTCTTTGCTATCTTTGGTGTGTAACACAATCCTTGGCTCCTATTAGGGCCTTAGAAAATTAGTTTCTGCAAGAATGAATGAGAAAATGAGAATTCATGGAATGACTTGCATTCTCCACCATTGAACACGTTCAGAAAAATTTCTTCTTTACCAGAAATCTATGAAACAACTTTTGTGAAGACACATTAGAAATACATATGTATTTCTCTACTGAAGCAAGGTCATGCATACAATCTTCTTATGAACTTGATTATTAATTTCAATTGCCTTTATGATCAATAGTGATTTCATGGCCTCAAAGACTTTGGAGTGGTTTGCATGGATGGCTGAGATAGTTGAAATAAATGAATCAACTGTGCTTCAGTTGCCTTAATTTTGTGGTAAAATTGGCCTTAAACTTGTAACACTGAAAAAAAAAAAAAAGACTTTGCTTAAAAGAAACTAGAAATATTTTGACCATAAACTGATGCTCTATTGTCTGAGTGTTTTCATTTGTTCCAGAACCCATAAAAACTCTATTTTTTTTAATGATCTTCATTTAGGCAAGGTCCAACCTTATTTACCAAAAATGTATTTTTGCAATTTGTTTTCATAATAGATAGTATTTATTTCATCACTCATTCACTTTGGTAATGACAAAATAAATACAGAATGGGAGAGAAAGGCAGTCTGAAAAATAAGGAAAACAGTTCAGCAAAATAGAATAAGAGCAGAACCAATTAAGAAGGAGATTTGGGGTATCCTAACTGACATGAGAAACGCTGGACTGGAAGAAGCACAAGCTGGAATCAAGATTGCTGGGAGAAATATCAATAACCTCAGATATGCAGATGACACCACCCTTATGGCAGAAAGTGAAGAGGAACTAAAAAGCCTCTTGATGAAAGTGAAAGAGGAAAGCAAAAAAGTTGGCTTAAAGCTCAACATTCAGAAAACGAAGATCATGGCATCTGGTCCCATCACTTTATGGGAAATAGATGGGGAAACAGTGGAAACAGGGTCAGACTTTATTTTTGGGGGCTCCAAAATCACTGCAGATGGTGACTGCAGCCATGAAATTAAAAGACACTTACTCCTTGGAAGGAAAGTTATGACCAACCTAGATAGAATATTAAAAAAGCAGAGACATTACTTTGCCAACAAAGGTCCATCTAGTCAAGGCAATGGTTTTTCCTGTGGTCATGTATGCATGTGAGAGTTGGACTGTGAAGAAAGCTGAGTGCTGAGGAATTGATGCTTTTGAACTGTGATGTTGGAGAAGACTCTTGAGAGTCTCTTGGACTGCAAGGAGATCCAACCAGTCCATTCTGAAGGAGATCAGTCCTGGGTGTTCATTGGAAGGACTGATGCTAAAGCTGAAACTCCAGTACTTTAGCCACCTCATGTGAAGAGTTGACTCATTGGAAAAGACTCTGATGCTGGGAGGGATTGGGGGCAGGAGGAGAAGGGGACGACCGAGGATGAGATGGCTGGATGGCATCACCAACTTGATTGATGTGAGTTTGAGTGAACTCCAGGAATTGGTGATGGACAGGGAGGCCTGGAGTGCTGTGATTCATGGGGTTGCAAAGAGTAGGACATGACTGAGTGACTGAACTGAACTGAACTTATTAATGAGTTAAAATTGGAACAACTGTATAATTAATCATCTGAATTGAGGTACTTTGGAGAGTTTTGAAAGGGGCATGGCAAATAATCTTGCCAGGACAATAGGTGATATGTGAACTGTTTCAAAGTACTCTTCCCAAATCTTTTTGTTTCAGATTGTTATCACTTCTTATAACTGGCATCTGCTGTGCTAAGTCCCTTCAGTCATGTTTGACTCTGTGTGACCCTATGGACTGTAGTCCACCAGGCTCCTCTGTCCATGGGTTTCTCCAGGCAAGAATACTGGAGTGGATTGCTATTTCCTTCTCCAGGGGATCTTGCCCACCCAGGGACTGAACTGGCATTTCTTACCTCTAACCTTCATTGGCAGGCAGGTTCTTTACCACTAGTGCCATCTGAAAAGCCCTATAACTGGCATATAAAGTGCTAATTAGTGGATCCAAGATTATCTCTAGCTCTTCAATGTTTTAAAGCTTCCTACAAACACTTTTCTTAATGCAATGGTCAGGGTAGTATTAAGAAAGATATTGACCTCAGGGGATAGCTGATATGAAAGGATAAGAGTCAGTGGATGACAGTATTTTTTCATCGAATTATACTGTCCATTGATAATGAGTGAGACAAATCTCAGTCTTCTTCAGGGTAGATGTATTCATTCTTTTATTTTGCATACTATAAACATTGACTGTTACCCACACGTGTTCTGTGGGCTTCTGGGAATACAATAGTGAACCAGATAGTCACTGGTCCTAAAGGACTAAGAGTGGTGATGGATAATGAGGTGAATATTAGTGAAAATAACTTTTGAGGAGTGTGATTCTGAAGTTACCTCTTGAAAAAAGTTAAAAAAAAACAGTTTATCAGTATTCACATAGCTGAATGTAGAGAATTACAAAGGATGATGAGGAAAAATAATTCCTATTTAGATGCAAATGTTCTCTTATGGCTTGCTGTTTGACTTAATTAAGAATGTTTATCTTTCTTATTTTCCTAATTTCCAAGCATCAGTTGGCTTGTTTTGGGAAAACCTTTTGATATTCCTTAGCGTTTTTCCATAGTTTGAACTCAGTTTGTAATCTTGATCTTGCTTTTGAAGTATTTAAAATATAAGTCTCAGAATCTCTTTTTAAAAAGCAATTTGAGTTTTATTGATCTACAGAGCTTGAGTTTAGAATGCACAGATAGGCATTTAAATGCATTTTGGTAATAAACACTTCAAAATTAGATGGCTTGAGAGTTATTGAAGACAAAATTGAATTCTAGAATAAATCTGTTGTGAGATTAAGAAGACAGCTTGTAATGTTTTTGCTTTGTATCTTTGGTGAGAATGCACTTTTTGTGTATTTCTTTTACCTTGCCTACTTTTGTATTCTATGAAAGATATAAGACATGCATAGAAATAGCTGGTCTACAGCATTTTACCAGCCAGTATAATAGTTAAATCGTGGAGGGTTGCGGGGGGTGGGGGGGGAGCGCATTCTAGTGTCTTTAAGTCCTAGATTAGAGTATTCGTCTGCCAAGCCATGTAACCTTGATAATGTATTTAACCTCCTCTCACTTCTTTCATCTTCAAAGTGTTTTTCTGGTACCTACTTCATGGGGGTGATTAGGAGAAATAGAGGATTCATAAAAGTGTTTAGCCCAATACCTTGTACTCTAAAGAGCTCAAACAATTCTGGGCATTACAATATCATCACTGCACAGTTCTATTTCACAGGAGGACATGGTCAATTGTACCAGAAAAGTGACTTTAAGAAACAGTTCATAAAAGGATAAGACAATATTCCGTTTCCTGAATCTATTAGACCTATGTTCCTGAAACTTTTTGGTACCAGGGACCAGTTTCATGGAGGACAATTTTCCCACTAAAGTGAGTGGGGGATGGTTTTGGAATGATTCAATACATTGCATTTATTGTGCACTTTACTTCTCTTATTATTACATTGTGATGTATAATGAAATAATTACACAACTCACCATAATGCAGAATCAGATCATCAGGCATTAGATTAGCAGCCTAGATCCCTCACATGCCCAGTCCACAGTAGGGTTTGTGTTCCTCCGAGAACAGTATGCCACTGCAGATCTGACAAGAGGCAGAGCTCAGGTGGTAATGCAAATGACGGTGGGTGGCCATAAATAGCAATGAAACTTTGCTTGCTCACCAGCTGCTCACCTCCTGCTGTGCAGCTGGGGCAAGGTGGGGAAGAAGGGGTTTGGAGACTCCTGTGTTAGACAATGATCACAATTGTTTTTAGGAATGGATATTCATAAAACAGCTTGATGATGCTATTAACATTCTTTGAGGACATTCTGAAATATGAAACTTTCTCATAAACTACCTCTGATTTGCTTTTCTGTAGGTGATTATACTGCTTTTCTTGCAGGAACCTCTGTTCAGGTACAGTGTATTCCTAAAGTACTAGCAATTTCTCACAAATGAATGGCTAAGGACACAGACACTGACCTTCCTTGAAGGAAGGCATACAAACAGGGAGAAAGAGGGGCAAGGATGTTGAGACACCTTACTAATGGCAAGGGAAAACATACATAGAGTGTGCAGGATGTTGGCTTGTTAGATCTCAGACTCATTCCCTGTCATTTTCTTGTTTTGATCTTACTTCTGCAAACTACATTTCTCAGGCTTCCTGGTGCTGCTTTCCAGTTTTGCTTTCTGTTGGGAAGCACTGGTGGAGATCAACATCAACATGTAAAGGCCTTGAGTCTTAATTTATCACTGTTGTCGGTGATGGAATGGTACAATTTCTAATTTATCACTGTTGCAGATGACGGAATGGTACCAGGGAAGGCCAGCAACACTTAGTATTTATAATCAAGAGATAATTTGAAATGAATTAGGGGAGTAAGAAAATGCTATTCATAGTATCCTCAGTTCAGTTCAGTCGCTCAGTCGTGTCCGACGCTTTGCGACCCCATGAATCGCAGCACGCCAGGCCTCCCTGTCCATCACCAACTCCCGGAGTTCACTCAGACTCACATCCATCGAGTCAGTGATGCCATCCACCCATCTCATCCTCTGTCGTCCCCTTCTCCTCCTGCCCCCAATCCCTCCCAGCATCAGAGTCTTTTCCAAAGAGTCAACTCTTTGAATGAGGTGGTCAAAGTACTGGAGCTTCAGCTTTAGCATCATTCCTTCCAAAGAAATCCCAGGGCTGATCTCCTTCAGAATGGACTGGTTGGATCTCCTTGCAGTCCAAGGGACTCTCAAGAGTCTTCTCCAACATCACAGTTCAAAAGCATCAATTCTTTGGCGCTCAGCCTTCCTCACAGTCCAACTCTCACATCCATACATGACCACAGGAAAAACCATAGCCTTGACTAGACGGACCTTAGTCGGCAAAGTAATGTCTCTGCTTTTCAATATGCTACCTAGGTTGGTCATAACTTTTCTTCCAAGGAGAAAGCGTCTTTTAATTTCATGGCTGCAGTCACCATCTGCAGTGATTTTGGAGCCCAAATAAATAAAGTCTGACACTGTTTCCACTGTTTCCCCATCTATTTCCCATGAAGTGATGGGACTGGATGCCATGATCTTCATTTTCTGAATGTTGAGCTTTAAGCCAACTTTTTTGCTTTCCTCTTTCACTTTCATCAAGAGGCTTTTTTAGTTCCTCTTCACTTTCTGCCATAAGGGTGGTGTCATCTGCATATCTCAGGTTATTGATATTTCTCCCCGCAATCTTGATTCCAGCTTGTGCTTCTTCCAGTCCAGCGTTTCTCATGATGTACTCTGCATAGACGTTAAATAAGCAGGGTGACAATATATAGCCTTGACGTACTCCTTTTCCTATTTGGAACCCGTCTGTTGTCCCAAGTCCAGTTCTAACTGTTGCTTCCTGACCTGCATACAGATTTCTCAAGAGGCAGGTTAGGTGGTCTGGTATTCCCATCTCTTTCAGAATTTTCCACAGTTTACTGTGATCCACACAGTCAAAGGCTTTGGCATAGTCAATAATGCAGAAATAGATGTTTTTCTGGAACTCTCTTGCTTTTTTGGTGATCTAGCGGATGTTGGCAATTTGATCTCTGGTTCCTCTGCCTTATCTAAAATCAGCTTGAACATCAGGGGGTTCATGGTTCAAGTATTGCTGAAGCCTGGCTTGGAGAATTTTGAGCATTACTTTACTAGCATGTGAGATGAGTGCAATTGTGCCGTAGTTTGAGCATTCTTTGGCATTGCCCTTCTTTGGAATTGGAATGAAAACTGATCTTTTCCAGTCCTGTAGCTGGAATATTGCTAAGGCTGCCTTCACATAGATGAACGCCTTGGACAAGTTACTTCACAGCAGTCTTCTTCTTTCTTTCATAAAATGAGGGGCAAGAGAATATCTTGTTGCTTTGTATTCTTCCTTCAGTTCAGTTCAGTTCAGTTCAGTCGCTCAGTCGTGTCTGACTCTGCGACCCCATGAATCGCAGCTTGCCAGGCCTCCGTGTCCATTACCAACTCCCGGAGTTCACTCAGACTCACGTCCATCGAGTCAGTGATGCCATCCAGTCATCTCATCCTCTGTTGTCCCCTTCTCCTCCTGCCCCCAATCCCTCCCAGCATCAGAGTCTTTTCCAATGAGTCAACTCTTCGCATGAGGTGGCCAAAGTACTGGAGTTTCAGCTTTAGCATCATTCCCTCCAAAGAAATCCCAGGGCTGATCTCCTTCAGAATGGACTGACTGGATCTCCTTGCAGTCCAAGGGACTCTCAAGAGTCTTCTCCAACACCACAGTTCAAAAGCATCAATTCTTTGGCGCTCAGCCTTCTTCACAGTCCAACTCTCACATCCATACATGATCACTGGAAAAACCATAGCCTTGACTAGACAGACCTTTGTTGGCAAAGTAATGTCTCTGCTTTTCAATATGCTATCTAGGTTGGTCATAACTTTTCTTCCATGGAGTAAGCGTCTTTTAATTTCATGACTGCTTCAGAAAGAGTGGGGACACTTTTCTGGTCATCAGTGGTTAAGAATCTGCCTTCCAAAGCAGGGGACATGGATTTGACCTCTGGTTAAACAGCAAAGATCCCACATGCCTCAGGGTAACTAAGACTGCAAGCCACAACTACCAAGCCCATGCAACATAACTAGAGATGCCTCCATTCTTAACTAAGAGCCAAATAAATAAATAAAAGAAATATTAAGAATAGGGTCTCAATATTTTTGTTAAAGTGAAGTCAAAACCATTCATCTGTAAATATGTTGGACTTTTACTTTTTATTATCTGCTTCTTTCTTTATAAGGCACAAGAGAAAAAGTCAGGTAGGAGTGAATATGAACTGATTGTGTAGTAGGGAAGGGAAAACCCAATAAATTTGCTGGTTGTTTTATTTTTATTTCATTCAGATGCATGTCATTACTACTTTTCTTATAACTGCTGTAATAGCCCAGTGAATAATTCATCTTTGATGGTAACTATCTCCCTAGTTTACTCTTCCAGGGTCTAGACCCCCAAGTCCTGATTTGTACTTTTGTGTCTCCCATCCCCGTCTTATGCTGTTTGTTCAGTCACTCAGCTGTGTCTAACTCTTTGTGGGACTCCTCACGACCCCATGGACTGTAGCCCACCAGGCTGTCTATTCATGGAATTCTCCAGGCAAGAGTGGAGCGGGTTGCCATTTCCTCCCCCAGGGGATCTTCTGGACCCAGGAATGGAACCCAAGTCTTCTGCGTTTCCTGCACTGCAGGTGGATTCTTTACCACTGAAACCCGCCTTATGCTCTATTCACACCAGTTTCCTTTTTCAGTCTTTAAACAGTCCATGTAATTTCATTTTTCTTTGATTTTGTCTAGGCAGGTCTCTCATATTCCTCAAATGCCATCTCCTTTGTGATCTTTCTCAAATGCTCCATCACAAGAATTAGTTCCCTTTTAATTTGTATCTTTCAAAGAACTCTTCATACTGAATTGCAATGTGCGACGCTCTAGATTTGTGAGCATCTTGGGAGTATGGGCCAATTTTACTAATCTTTTTGTCTTCAATGCCAAGCACTTTGCCTGGTAAATATTCAATAAATGAATATTGACCTACTAGTTCATTCTGTCTTATCTTATATTGGATCATTTGTATTTCTACCTCATTTACTAGATTGCGAGCTCCTTGTGGGGTGGGGGAGGTAACCAGGAAAAGTAACACTTCTACTTAATTCTGTTCTGGATTTGGGATTTTCACTACACTCATTGGTAATATATTACTTGGCAATATTAAGAGTTCAGTAAACGTTGGTTGAATTTAGAAAACCTGGGGAGCTTAATCACAGAAGAAAGTTAAGATAACAGTCCAGTGAGAAATAATAGAAAATATTTATATATAGCTTTCTGCCTCCAGTTCCTGGCACAGAGCTTCTAAAAATCCTTGTAATTTCCTAGTTGATAAGGTTACTAGGAGTGTGTTTTGATCTTTGACTCTTATTCCTGACACAGAGTTCCTCAATCCCATGGAATTTTCTGAATGATGGGATTGTTTTTTGTTCTAATGAGGTGATGGTTAGCAGGCTGTTGGATAGGGGCCGGTCATCAGAAAGATCAAGCCATGATTGGAAACTTGGAAGCTTCAGCCCTTACTCAGCCCTTTTTCAAAGAAGGGGAGAATGGCTGAAAACTGAGTTAGTGATCGATCATGCCTACATGATGAAACCTCCATAAAATCCCCAAAGTGTGTGATTTGGGGGAGCTTACAGGTTGGTGAAGGCATTCATGTGCTGGGATTCGTGTGATGTGTCCCAATTCCATAGAGACAGACTCTCCTGTTCAGGACAATTCTGGACCCTGGTCTATGTATTTCTTTACCTGGATGTTCATCCATATCCTTATAATATCCTTTATTATATAATAAACCAGTAGGTATGAATTATTCCCCCGAATTCTCTGAGCTATTCTAGCAAATGATCAAACTTGAGGAGGGGGTCATGGGAACTTGATTTAGAGCTGACCAGTCAGAAGTGCAGATGACAACCTGGAACTTGCCCTTGGCATCTGAAAGGGAGGAGCCTGGTGTGACTGATTGAGCCTTTCAGTTGTGGAATCTGATACTAAATCCAGGTAGACAGTGTCAGCACTGAATTGAGTTGTAGGACACACAACTCTTGTTGGAACATTGGTTGATGTAGGGGATAAACCCCACACATTTAGTGTCACAAGTATTTTGAGTGTGACTGTCAAGGAGAACACAAGAGTGTTTTTCCAAGACACCCAAAACATTATTCAGCCCTTGGAAATCAAAACTGTTTTTGAGCAGATGCTTCAGAAAGTCTGTAAATCACAGAACTGTACTGACCAATGAAGGTTTCCCTTTTATAAACAGAATAATCTGGAGATACACAAAATGAGGGCTGACATTTCTATCAGCTTAAGACCAGATAACACTGAGACATTTACTTTAGGTTATTAATCTTTTAGCGTCACTTAGTGTTTGTCTTGTCTAAACTGTATTAATCCCTCAGTTGTGTCCTACTCATTGTAACTCCATGGACTGTACTCCATCAGGCTCCTCTGTCCACGGAATTCTCCAAGCAAGAATACTGGAGTGGGTAGCCATTCCCTTCTCCTGGGGATCTTCCCAACCCAGGGATCAAACCTCGGTCTCCTGCATTGCTGGCAGATTTTTTTTTTTTTTTTTACCATAGGAGGCACCAGGGAAGCCCAGCAACACTTAGGCATGCATATATAATGTAATTCTCAATTATGGAACTCAGAGAAAAGCATTCAGATGCATCCATATTCCTTGATTGTGCATGTATACCACTTTATTCTTATGGGGTACTGTATCAGTCGAGATTCTTGAAAAAAACAGTTTGTACATTCAGTTTGTACGGGCAATGTAAGCAGGGTTTAACAAGGGAAGTGCTTATAAAGTAAGCAGGGTTAAACAAACCAGCAAAGAAGAGTTCAGGGCCTTATACCTAGCAACTGAGGGAGCTGTTACCCAGGAGATGAAAAAAAGTGGAAAGTGAAAGTGAAATTTGCTTAGTCCTGTCTGACTCTTTGTGACCTCACGGACTATACAGTCAATGAAATTCTCAAGGCTGGAATACTGGAGCGGGTAAACTTTCCGTTCTCCAGGGGATCGTCCCAACCCAGGTCTCCCACATTGCAGATGGATTCTTTACCAGATGAGCCACAAGGGAAGCCCATCCACCAAGGAGATGAAGTAGTTACCAAACATGGAAAGAGAGCTATATGGGAAACACCTGCTGAAAGGAACACCGGGCTTTGGGAGAGCCTCAGCTAACTCGGTAGGAGGCCATGAGTCAGGCAGGAGATGTCTTGATCACCTCCTTTTGTCCTCTGATCTGCCGGCACCTCATTGGGAGCCAGAAGGCATGAAGTCCATATTATGTAGATTCCCAGGGAATTTAGGAATTTTGTGACAAAGAGCAGAGGAAAATATGAGATAGCTAGTGTAGGCACTGCTTTTGAGGACTATAACCTAGAAGAACGTCATTACTTATACATTTTCCCCTTGTTTCCAGAATAAGGACTGGTGTTTGAGTAGGAATATAGATAGCTTTTTCCTTGGATGACTCAGGTACTAATTATCACAGGATTCTCATAAGATCCTAGTCTCCTGGTAAGTCATAACTGGGTGTGAAGTTAATCCCCCAAATTTCTAAGGAGACCTTATTCACTGTAAAAATGCACTCATAATCTTCAAATTACCAAACCATCACCAGAACTAGCTCATATAAGGCAGTTCATTTTCTGCTTCTGATTTACAATTGAAGTGAGCAATCAGCAAAGGACTAGAGTAATCAGCAGTTGGAACTAGAGATAGACTTTGAGATAGACTTCCTCTACTCTTGTGGTTCAGAAGCATGGGTGCTGGCTTTCCACTCAAGTTTCTCTAATGCCACCAACTGATTTGTCTGAGGGTTTGGAGAACTAGACCAGTAACATTACACCTTTGCTTTCTCTTTTTAGCTCCAACTCTGTAGCTTACTCCGAGAGAATTTATTTTCCGTTCCTTTAATCATTTTTCCTGCTCTTCTTTGGACTATTTCCAGTTCCTCCACATTCTTTCAAATATAGCTTAACTATTACAAAGGGCTATTCTGGAAAATCATTACTTAAAGGAAGATTGTTAAAGCATTTAAACGTTTGAAAATGGCTATGTAAATGTTAAAGAATGAAATGTTCCTGTCCAATAATGCTGATAGTGGAATTCTAGTAAATTAAATTATGTCAGGTCAGAGCAAAATCTTTGAATAAGAGTCAAGCGTATCAGGACCTGAGAAAGAAACCCTTTGTTAAGAGAAGTTTATTTTTGCAAAGAACCAAAAATAAAACTAAGGAGAGAGAACTTTGTTCTGTACCAATCACACAAAATCTCTTCTAAGATGAAGATCTAACTCTATGGTTCAGGAGGCTGCGATGCTAAAGTGAACACAAATTTCAAAGCCCAGATACTTTGTTATAACAGGGAAAGAAAAGGAAATTCATAATTCTACTTGGAATAAGTTTGTTACTATTTTATTAGAAGAAGGAAAGCTAACAAATTACCTCAGTATTTTATATAACAAGCAGTGTCCTAGGTGCTTTACATACTTTATTCCATTTTTAAAATCAATAATAAGAGGTAGAGTATTATTTCCCCATTTTTATTAAGATACTTGGCTTGATCCTAAAGCCTGCTTTCTCCTACATGGTGCTATAGGTAACTTTCTAATAAAAAAATTAATGTGCCAGGAAAGTTCTACATTTTAAAGCATAGAATATTTTTGTTTGTTTATAGGTCAAGTTTTGGGCAATCTGTTTGTGATTTTGTGACTTTACAATGCTCAACATTATTGAAGAAAATTATCTTCAAAAATCATTACTTTATCTGTTGAGTCAATGGCATTAAATACATCTTTGCAGAGAAACAGACTGCTTTTTAATGAGAAAGGCTTGAGGAATATCTGATATACACAAATATGAAGATATGACAGAGGATGGAAAAATTCTAATTTTGTATAAGCAAGTTGATAAAATCTGGCAAATGGTGAATATACACATTTACATAGATCTTATCCCGAATTTCTCCTCAAATGTAATTAAATCTACTTGAAATATTTTCAGCACAGGTAGCTTGACATAAAAAGCATCTCATTTCTGGGTTTGGGCAAACAGGATTTAAGTGAATAATGCATCCTGACTCTTAACTATGCAGTAGTAAATCATTCATAGTGTCTTTCCTACAGATTAACTTCACTTTTTTGAGTTTTGAATGTGATACATAAATTCCTTGTTCAATTAAATATGGTTGACAGGCCAGTTTAAAAATTTCTGGCTTGACCTACCTATCATTCTATAAACAGCACCAGAAATTTTAATAGTTAGCATTTATTGAGCACTTACTGAAGGCCTGATATCATGCTAAGCACTTTTTATTATTACTTCAATGTTAAACTCAATTTTACAGGCTAAAAAATGGTTTACTTCCTTTAAAGGAGATCCTATATAAATTTAAATTGATTAATTCATTATCGACTATTAAACAAAAGTTTTCAAACACCAACCATATGCTGTGCATTGTTCTGGATACTTCAAATACATGATTAAGAGATGATATCTGTGAGCAAAAACCTCCTTATATAATGGAAGCATGTATATACACACAGCTCAGAAGAGAACACCAAAGGGACCTTGGGGAGAGACGGTATTAGAATTAGATCTGCAAGGCTTTGGAACTTGTGGTATGTATCTTCTAAGTGTATGCATCTTCTAAGAAAAAAAATTGGAACATTTTGAGCCCATGTATACAGGATTTTTGAATAGCCTAAGTTTAACGATTTCTGCATCACAATGTGAGTTGTTTGTGAGTGTCCTTGCTCATTTACTCTTGAGTCCTGCACTGTATGCATTCTGTTTCAGTTGACTGCCTTGGACAGGAGAGCTGGAGCAGTTAAACAAAGGAACATCCGTGTAGCCCAGTTGAGTGTCTGCAGCTTGGCAGTATACACCTATGCCATAGTTTTGAAAATTCTCCTGTTACACATATGTAAGCCTTGATAACTTTGACTTCATACATTTTTCTTATTTCTCTTAACTTGTATATTTTTATGCAAAATCTCTTTAGTGATTTTGTCACACAGGCTAGACCTGTTAATAAAAATTAAAAGAATTTTATGTTGTCATTATTTTGTCATGGAGAAAAACTGAAATTATTGGAAAAAGTAACAGTTATTCAGATAAAGGTTAGAGAATTATTGAGAATCCAATAATGGTATATAATATTTTTATTATTATTAAGTTAGAAATATCTTCTAATTTTATATTTTCTTTGAGAATAAAACCCTTTATATATCAACCTTTTTGTTTAACTGTTTTTGCTTCAAAGTCTATTATATCTGAAGCACACACTTATTTCGATAAAAATTTAATTTGCAAATATTTTTCCATCTTTTCACTTGAAAATTTTATGTTTTGAAAGTTTTTTGTGTCTCTTGAAATAGAATATACTTAACAATTCTTTAAGTCCAATAAGTAATCTTTGTCTTTTAATTGACATGATTAAAAGTATTGATAGGTTTCTTTTTTCTTTGTTTGTTTTTTTTTTGGTCTTATTTCTTCTTTCTCTCTTTAGAAGCTTTTTGTTTTGTCTTTCTTCTTCCTTTCAGGTAGGCGATTTGTTTTCTTTCTTCTCCCACATTACAACTCCCTGCGTCACTTGCTTGGGAGTTATTCTTCTCATATTTATTTATTTGTGTGTGTGTATGTGTGTGTGCTCAGTTGCACAGTCATGTCCAACTCTGCAATCCCATGAACCATGGCCCACCAGGCTCCTATGTTCATAGAGATTCTCCAGGCAAGAATACTGGAGTGGGTTGTCATTTCCTATTCCAGGGGATCTTCTTGACCCAGGGATTGAACCCATGTCTCCTGTGTCTCCTGCACTGGCAGGTGAATTTTTTTACCACTGCGACACATGGGAAGCCCATTTACTTATTTACCCCTTGGCAAATTCAGAAGTAAGCCAAGATCTTTACCCTCTTCCCAAGCAAAACTTTGAAACAGAACACTAACTTAGATTACCGCCTTCTAAGTAGATGTTCCTTAAATATGCCCAATATATGTGTCAAATCATTTAGGCTGATCCTATTCCCCTTTCCACCTCACAAATTAGATATTACTGCTATTTTTACATGGTCACATTAGTTTGGATTTCCCCATATCAAATTTTTTGCACTATCTTGTATTCCATACTTCATATTTAGAATTATTTTCTTCCTTCCTGAATAACACCCTTTAGAACTTCTTTCAATGATGTCTGTTGATGAATTCATTTAGTTTTGTTTGTGTGAAAATGTCTTCATTTCTCCATTCTAAAAAATAGTTTAGGTTGGCATAGAATTCAGCTGGAATTCTTTTAGTACTTTCTCTTAGCATGTTGAAGGTTTTTCTCACTAACTACCAGCTTTTATTGCTAATTTTGAAAAGTCAGAATAACTTAATTAAAGCCACTACAGTGGATGTTGGAATACAGCAGTCTGTGTTGACCTGGGCTGGTGGGATGGCAGCAGGTGGGCTGCCAGTTTTCTGTGTCTAAAGGGCACCAGGACAAAAATTTGCAATGCACTTTCCTTAGAATTTCATAGCCTTATGAATTTAGAGAATTCCTTTCATCATTGCATATTCTCATTCACTCCACCAAAGGTACCCCCACTCTTCAGTATCTTTGCTCTGAGTCCATGTAATGCTGCTTCCTTGGCTTTCTTCCAGCTCATGACAGAGAAAATCCATCTCAAGTCTTTCTGTAGGAACACTCAGAGAGCCTGGAGTCCCCACTGCATTCTCCATGCCTAATTTACCTACTGGTGCCAGACACTCAGAAGAGTTTAAAGATTCAGAGAGGCTGTTTACAATTCAAGCTGCCAATATTCTGGAATCCTAGACTCAAGTGTTATTTAGAACAATAAGAGGAAGACTTCAGGAAAGCTTCATGCTTTGTGGAATTGCTTGTCAGAAGCTAAGGTGTTAATTCAGATGAAATGTCAAATTCCTTCAGCATGATTTCAGAGAGCGGGTCCCTCATTTCCAAATGGAGTTCATAGTTTCTGTTTTATGAGACTTTATTCTACAGAAGGGTATTTTACATTTCTGAGGTTTTAGTATACTTGTATATAAAAATTTTCACTATTTTCTTATTAAGATAGTATAAAAATATGTTAATGTCTATAAAATATTTACTCAGGAACAGTGTAAAAAAATGAACTTTATGGTCATCGAGACCCAGCTCCTTATGTTGAATCTGTCTTTTATCAGTTGAGTGACATTGGGTACAAATCACTTGGAAAACCAGAACTGCAACTGACAAATCGCCACAGCTTCAGTGATGAGAAGTCTGAGAGTTAAAAACTCCAGGGGAACCCGTATGAGAGAGGCCATTATGTTTTTGTGAGAAATCAGGTTTTCACAGTGAATACAAGAGAAAAATCTCCTTATGCCTCTAGCAGAGGGAGGGAAAAAGGAACCCTTTTGAAATGAAAAATGCCAGACCACTATCTTCTTCTTTACAAAGCCTACCCTTAGAGCCTAACCTGCTGGGGTATTACTAGAGCCCAACTCATCTGAGAGAAGGGAAATACTGAAGTCCAGTCCACTCCAGCCATCCTCTTCTGCCCAAATGGGGGAGGAGAATGATAAGAATACCTGTGAAATTCACAGTTCATGGGAATAAGCTTACTAAAAGACCAATACCTAATTATTGGGTTCTAGAATGCCTTACCTCCCATACTTCAACATCATATCATGAAAAGCATATTTATGATAGTTCCTTTTACCCAGTACACCAGATCTTGCTATCAAGAAAAAATTACCTGGAGACTAAAAGACAAAAAACACAATTTGAAGAGACAGAGCAAGCCTTAGAACCCGACTTAGCAGGGATGTTGGAATGATCAGATGAAGAATTTTAAACAACTGTGATTACTATGCTAAGGGATCTAATGGATAAAGTACACAACCTGCAAGAACAGATGAACACTGTAACCGAGAGATGGAAATTCTAAGTAAAAACCAAAAAGAAATACTACAGATCAGGAACACTGTAGCAGAAGTGTAGAATAACTTTGATGGTGTAATTGGTAGACAAGACATGACTGAGGAAAGAATGTCTGTGCTTGAGGATATCTCAGCAAAAACCACTGAAACCTTATCTAGTGAAGAACCATAACAGAAACTGCATCTGACTAATCCTCTGAAACAATTCAAGCAAGAAAAGAAAGGAATAGAGTATTTAAAGTGCTGGGAGAAAATAACCACTGACCTAGAATTTTGTAAATTATGAAATCATCCTTTATTTATTATATTTCTTAATTGTAAATTTATTTATTTTAATTAGAGTTTAATTACTTTACAATATTGTATTGGTTTTGCCATACATCAACATGAATCTGCCACAGGTATGCACGTGTTCCCCATCCTGAACCTCCCTCCCTCCTCCCTCCCCTTTAAAATGAAGATGAAATAAAGACTTTCCTAGACAAACAAAAATTGAGGGAATTTGTTGCTGATAGGGTTGCCTTGCAAGAAATGTTCAAAGAAGTTCTTTAGAGAGGAGAAGAATAATATAGGTTAGTAACTTTGGATCTGCATAAAGAAAGAAAGAACACTGAGTATAACTTCATGTATTCCTCCATTGGCAGGCACTTAGGTTGTTTTCCATATCTTGGTCATTATAAATAATGCTGCAATAAACATGAAAGTGAATAATGAAGACTATCTCTTTGAGAGTCTGTTTTCATTTCCTTGATGTATATACCCAGAAGTGGAATTGCTGGGTCATACAGCAGATATATTTTTGATTTTTTTGAGCCATCTCCATATGGTTTTTGATAGTAATTGAACCAACTTATATTTTCATCAACGGTGTACAAGGGTTCCCTTTTCTTGACACCTTTGTCAACTGGTGGTTATCTCTTATTTATGTGATGACAGCCATTCTAGCAAGTGCGAGGTGACAAGAACATTGTAATTTTGAATAGCAAGAAGAGATAAGAAAGCCTTCTTCAGCGATCAATGCAAAGAAATAGAGGACAAGAACAGAATGGGAAAGACTAGAGATCTCTTCAGGAAAATTAGAGATACCAAGGGAACATTTCATGCAAAGATGGGCTCGATAAAGGACAGAAATGGTATGAACCTAACAGAAGCAGAAGATATTGAGAAGAGGTGGCAAGAATACACAGAAGAACTGTACAGAAAAGATCTTCACAACCCAGATAATCCCGATGGTGTGATCACTCATCTAGAGCCAGACATCCTGGAATGTGAAGTCAAGTGGGCCTTAGAAAGCATCACTATGAACAAAGCTACTGGAGGTGATGAAATTTCAGTTGAGCTATTTCAAATCCTGAAAGATGATGCTGTGAAAGTGCTGCACTCAATATGCCAGCAAATTTGGAAAACTCACCAGTGGCCAAAGGACTGGAAAAGGTCAGTTTTCATTATAATCCCAAAGAAAGGCAATGCCCAAGAACACTCAAACTACGGCACAATTGCACTCATCTCACACGCTAGTAAAGTAATGCTCAAAATTCTGCTAGCCAGGCTTCAGCAATACGTGAACTGTGAACTTTCAGATGTTCAAGCTGGTTTTAAAAAAGGCAGAGGAAGCAGAGATCAAATTGCCAACATCCACTGGATCACCAAAAAAGCAAGAGAGTTCCAGAAAAACATCTATTTCTGCTTTATTGACTATGCCAAAGCCTTTGACTGTGTGGATCACAAGAAACTGTGGACAATTCTGAAAGAGATGGGACTACCAGACCACCTGACCTGTCTCTTGAGAAATCTGTATGCAGGTCAGGAAGCAACAGTTAGAACTGGACATGGAACAACAGACTGGTTCCAAATAGGAAAAGGAGTACGTCAAGGCTGTCTATTGTCACCCTGCTTATTTGACTTCTATGCAGAGTACATCATGAGAAACGCTGGACTGGAAGAAACACAAGCTGGAATCAAGATGGCCAGGAGAAATATCAATAACCTCAGATATGCAGATAACACCACTCTTATGGCAGAAAGTGAAGAGGAACTAAAAAAGCCTCTTGATGAAAGTGAAAGAGGAAAGCAAAAAAGTTGGCTTAAAGCTCAACATTCAGAAAACAAAGATCATGGCATCCAGTCCCATCACTTTATGGGATATAGATGGGGAAACAGTGGAAACAGTGTCAGACTTTATTTATTTGGGCTCCAAACTCACTGCAGATGGTGATTGCAGCCATGAAATTAAAAGACGCTTATTCCTTGGAAGAAAAGTTATGACCAACCTAGATAGTATATTCAAAAGCAGAGACATTACTTTGCTGACTAAGGTCCATCTAGTCAAGGCTATGGTTTTTCCAGTGGTCATGTATGGATGTGAGATTTGGACTGTGAGGAAGGCTGAGCACCGAAGAATTGATGCTTTTGAACTATGGTGTTGGAGAAGACTCTTGAGAGTCCCTTGGACTGCAAGGAAATCCAACCAGTCCATTTTAAATGAGATCAGCCCTGGGATTTCTTTGGAAGGAATGATGCTGAAGCTGAAACTCCAGTACTTTGACCACGTCATGCGAAGAGTTGGCTCATTGGGAAAGACTCTTACGCTGGGAGGAATTGGGGGCAGGAGGAGAAGGGGACGGCAGAGGATGAGATGGCTGGATGCCATCACTGACTTGATGGACGTGAGTCTGAGTGAACTCCGGGGGTTGGTGATGGACCGGGAGGCCTGGCATGCTGCAATTCATGCAGTCGCAAAGAGTCGGACACAACTGAGCGACTGAACTGAACTGAACTGAACTGATGATTACTGATAATAAGCATATTCTTAAATATCTATTGACCATCTGGATATCTTATTTGGAAAAAATGCATCTGTTCATTTTGCCCATTTAAAAATTGAATTGTTTGTTTTTTGTTATTGAGCTGTGTTCTTTATATACTTTGGATATTATTTCCTTGTTTGATAGATGATTTTCTAAAATGTTCTCTCTTTCTGTGGTTTGGCTTTTTGTTTTATTGATGATTCCCTTTGCTCTACAGACGCCTTTAAGTTTGATGCAGTCTGATTTGTTGATTTGTTGTTTATACTTTTGGTGTCATATGCAAAAAATCACTGCCAGTATTGATAAACTTCTTTCTTACATATTTTTTTTTCTAGGAGTTTTATGGTTTCAGGTCTTGTGCTTAAATCTTTCATTCATTCTGAATTAATTTTTGTGAGTGATATAAGACAGGAATGTAATTTCATTGTTCCTTTTATACCCAATTTACCCAGGGTTTTTATCATGAAAGATTGTTTTATTTTGTGAAATGCTTTTTCTGCATCTATTGAAATAATCATGTGATTTTATTTTTCATTTTATTTACATGATGTGTTACAACATACTGATTTGCATATGTTGAACTATTCCTGCGTCTGAGAGATAAATTTGACTTGTCATGATGAATAATAATTTTCATGTGTTCTTAAATTTGTTTTGATAATATTTTGTTGAGAATTTTTGTGGTTTTATTCATTAAAGATGGTGTTCTATACTTTTCTTGTGATGCTCTTTTCTGTAATGCTGTAATGCTATCCTAATGGAATGAGCTTGTAAGTGGTCCTTTCTCCTTTATTTTTTGGAAGAGTTTGAAGACTGTTGCCAATTCTTTAAATGTTTGGTAGAATTCACCAGTGAATCTGTCTGTGTTGGGAGGTTTTTCATTACTGATTCAGTGTTTTTACCCATTGTTTGTTCAGATTTTCTATTTCTTTCTGTTTCAGTTTATTTTGAGGAAGTTTTTTCTAGGTCATCTAATTTGTTGGCACACAGTTGTTCATTGTGCCCTCTAATGATGCCACATATTTCTGTAGTATCAATTATATCACTTCTCTTTCATTTCTAATTTTATGTATTTGAGACTTGTCCCTTTTTTTCTTGGGCACACTGCCTAAAGAGTTGATTTTGTTTATCCTTTGGAAGATAGTTTGATGAAACTACTGATGAAACTTAGTTTCATCAATCCTTTCTATTACATTTCAGGTCTCTATTTCATTTATTTCTGCTATAATCTTTATAATAATTTCCTTCTTTTAGTAAATTTGAGTTTAATTTGTTCTTTTGTTGAGGTTAGGTTGTTTATTTGAGATATTTTAAATTTCTTAATATATGCACTTATCAGTCTAAACTTTCTCCTCAGAACTGTTTTTGCTGTATCCCATAAGCTTTCATATGTTATAGTTCCCTTTTCACTTATTTCAAGATAAAGTTTTATTTTTCCTTTGACTTCTTCTTTGATCCATTGGTTCTTCCGAAGAGTGCTCTGTAAATTCCATATATTCATAGATTTTGTAGCTTTCCTATTGTTGTTGATGTGTAGTTCCATACCACTGTGGTCAGGAAAGACAGTTGGTATGATTTTAATCTTCTTAAATTTGTTAAGAATTCTTTTATTTCCTATTATTGTTCTTGACAATGTTCCATGACACTTGAGAAAAATGTGTATTCTGCTGTTGTTGGGTAGCATGTTCTATATATTGCTATGAAATCCATTTGGTCTGAAGTATATCTTAGATCCAGCGTTTCCTTGTTGATTTTCTTTATAGATAATCTGTCTATTGCTGAGAGTAGGGTATTGAATTCCTCTACTACTATCATATTGTGTCTATTTTTCTGTTTATTCTTAGTATTTCCCTATATTTCAGTGCTCTGATATTTAAAAATTGTTATGTCTTCTTGTGGAGTAGGAAATGGCAACCCACTCTAGTATTCTTGCCTGGAGAATCCCATGGGCAGAGGAGCCTGTGGACTTCAGTCTGTGGCGTTGCAAAGAGTTGGACATGACTGAAGCGACTCAGCATTCATGCATGCATATCTTCTTGATATATTGGCCACGTTATCATTATCTAATAACCTTCTTTGTCTCTTGTTGCCATTTTTGGCTTGAAGTTTGTTTTGTCTAATATAAGTATGTCTAGCTCCACTTTCTTTTGGTTTCCACTTGCATGGAATATTACCTTCCATTCTTTCACTTTGATGCTATGTGTGTCCTTAGAACTGAAATGAGTTTCCTGTAGGCAGCATATAGTTGAGTGTTTTCCTTTTAAAAATCTATCCAGACACTCTGTGCCATTTTACTAGTGAACTCACCCAATTTGCATCTAGAGTGATTATTGATATATCAGGACTTACTTCTGCCATCTTATTTGCCTTCTGGTGGCTTTGTACCTCCATTTTTTCTTTTTCCCTCTGTTTCTGTCTGACCTTGTGAATTCATGATTTTCCAAGGTGATATGCTCAGTATTTTCTCAGCTATTGAATGTCTTTTTGGTTCAGTTTTGTCATTTCAATCTCTTGGTGAAGAATTTTTTCTGTTCATTAAGTTTATTCCTGAATTTATTGAATTGCCTTTCTGAGTTTTCTTGTAGCTTTTTGATTTTTTTTTCTTTTGTAATAGGCATTTTTAGTTCTTTATCAGTTAGGTCACAATATTCCCTGCCCTTGAGTTTGGTTGCTGGTTGTCCTGGTGAGAGGCATTTTTGTTCTGTTATAAATGTACAATTAGTTGTAAGTTAAAGGGGAGAGAAAAAAAGGAATGACATATGTCACCATGATGCTGATGTCACTCCTCAATAATCACTTTGAAGGACAGTGTTCTAAATGCATCAATTAAAAGACAAAGGTTGTCAGAGTGGATTAAAAAAACAAGATCCAGCTATACTTTGTGTACAAAAAAAAACCACTTTAGATATAAATATAGATATACAGTAAAAGCAAATGCATGGAAAAGCATACAGGTATCCCCTGATTTCCAAAAGTTTGCTTATATCACTTTGCTTTTACAAAGGACGTACATTAGTATAGTGATGACTTTTTTGTAAAAGTGAATATCTTCTTTGGATTTCTTTCAGTTAACAAGAAATGGGGGAGAAGGCAATGGCACCCCACTCCGGTACTCTTGCCTGGAAAATCCCATGGACGGAAGAGCCTGGTAGGCTGCAGTCCATGGGGTCGTGAAGTCAGACACGAGTGAGCGACTTCACTTTCACTTTTCACTTTCATGCATTGGAGAAGGAAATGGCAACCCACTCCAGTGTTCTTGCCTGGAGAATCCCAGGGACAGGGGAGCCTGGTAGGCTGCTGCCTATGGAGTCGCACAGAATTGGACACGACTGAAGCGACTTAGCAGCAGCAGCAGCAACAAGAAATGGGTACTAATGTAGGGCTTTTTTTTTTTTTTGGTGGTGGTGTTGTAAAAGTGAAATGGTATAATGTGAACTTTGGGAAAGCAGATACTCTTCACTATATGTCATTTGGGTTAGGAAAGGTTTCTAGTAGGTAGGAATGCTATACTTTCAAATAGAGAGGGAGCCTGTACTATGCTAAAACAATTAAAAAGAAAACATGTATTGCTATATTAACTTCAGACAGTAGATTTCAAATAAGGGAATTATCAGGGATACAGAGCATTACATAATGATAAAGTGGGCAATTTTCCAAAAAGACAAAACAATTATTAATGTGTATGCACATATCAACAGAGTGCCAAACAACATGAAGCAAAAACTGATAGAAATTCAGAGAAACAGATAGATCCATTATTATAGTTAAAGACTTCAAATCCCCTGTATCAGAAATGGACACATCCATCAGGCAGAATATCAGTTAGGACATAGTTGAATTCAACAAAAATATCAATCACTTAGACACTGGACATCTATAGACTACTTTATCCAACAACCACAGAACACAGTTTTTTTCAGTTCACATGGAACATTCACCAGAATAGATAACATTTTAGGTCACAAAACACACTGTATCAAATTTAAAAGAATAAAAATTATAAAATTTCTACTTTCAGGCCACAGTGGAATTCAATAAGAACAAAATGATAATGAGAAAATCTCGAAATATATGGAGATTAAGCAACACATTTCCAAATAATACAAGTATCAAAGAGGAAATCTTAGGAGAAATTTTTAAAACTTTGTATTAAATGAAAACATAATTTGTCAAAATTTTGTGGGCAGTGAAAGCAGTGCTTAGAGGGAAAATATATAGCATTAATGCATGTATTAGAAAAGATTAAAAGAACATAGCACATGCATTATTCCCTTCTAGTAGATTGTGATGACTTCTTTGAGACTTTAGTATTTATATAGCTGAATGCTCAAACTACTGCACAATGGTACTCATTTAACACACTAGTAAAGTAATGCTCAAAATTCTCCAAGCCAGGCTTCAGCAATATGTGAACCGTGAACTTCCTGATGTTCAAGCTGGTTTTAGAAAAGGCAGAGGAACCAGAGATCAAATAGCCAACATCTGCTGGATCACCAAAAAAGCAAGAGTTCCAGAAAAACATCTATTTCAGCTTTATTGACTATGCCAAAGCCTTTGACTGTGTGGAACACAAGAAACTGTGGAAAATTCTGAAAGAGATCGGAATACCAGACCACCTGACCTGCCTCTTGAGAAATCTGTATGCAGGTCAGGAAGCAACAGTTAGAACTGGACATGGAACAACAGACTGGTTCCAAAGAGGAAAAGGAGTACGTCAAGTCTGTCTATTGTCACCCTGCTTATTTAACTTCTATGCAGAGTACATCATGAGAAACGCTGGACTGGATGAAACACAAGCTGGAATGAAGATTGCCAGGAGAAATATCAATCACCTGAGATATGCAGATGACACTACCCTTATGGCAGAAAGTGAAGAGGAACTAAAAAGCCTCTTGATGAAAGCGAAAGAGGAAAGCAAAAAAGTTGGCTTAAAGCTCAACATTCAGAAAACGAAGATCATGGCATCGGGTCCCATCACTTCATGGGAAATAGATGGGGAAACAGTGGAAACAGTATCAGACTTTATTTATTTGGGCTCCAAAATCACTGCAGATGGTGACTGCAGTCATGAAATTAAAAGACGCTTACTCCTTGGAAGAAAAGTTATGACCAACCTAGATAGTATATTCAAAAGCAGAGACATTATTTTGCCGACTAAGGTCCGTCTAGTCAAGGCTATGGTTTTTGCAGTGGTCATGTATGGATGTGAGAGTTGGACTATGAAGAAGGTTGAGCGCCAAAGAATTGATGCTTTTGAACTGTGGTGTTGGAGAAGACTCTTGAGAGTCCCTTGGACTGCAAGGACATCCAACCAGTCCATTCTGAAGGAGATCAGCCCTGTGATTTCTTTGGAAGGAATGATGCTGAAGCTGAAACTCCAGTACTTTGGCCACCTCATGTGAAGAGTTGACTCATTGGAAAAGACTCTGATGCTGGGAGGGATTGGAGGCAGGAGGAGAAGGGAACAACAGACATGAGATGACTGGACGGCATCACCAACTCGATGGACATGAGTCTGAGTGAACTCCGGGAGTTGGTGATGGACAAGGAGGCCTGGCGTGCTGCGATTCATGGGGTCGCAAAGAGTCAGACATGACTGAGCAACTGAACTGAACTGAACTGAACATCCAAAATATATCCGTCAACAGTTGATGCTTAGTATATAACTAGTGAGTGTAAAAATGTGTGGCATAAATACTTGAGTAATAAGTCAAAGTAGCATTAAGTTAATATCAAGGGTCAACAGATAATTGCTACAATATCATACAGATACTGATTCCTTTAAAGGCAATGGAAGATCAGTGGTAGTTGGAACAAACAGGAGGTCTATGACCAACCTAGATAGTATATTCAAAAGCAGAGTCATTACTTTGCCGACTAAGGTCCGTCTAGTCAAGGCTATGGTTTTTCCAGTAGCCATGTATGGATGTGAGAATTGGACTGTGAAGAAAGCTGGCCACCGAAGAATTGATGCTTTTGAACTGTGGTATTGCAGAAGACTCTTGAGAGTCCCTTGGACTGCAAGGAGATCCAACCAGTCCATTCTGAAGAAGATCAGCCCTGGGATTTCTTTGGAAAGAATGATGCTAAAGCTGAAGCTCCAGTACTTTGGCCACCTCATGTGAAGAGTTGACTCATTGGGAAAGACTCTGATGCTGGGAGGGATTGGGGGCAGAAGGAGAAGGGGACGACCGAGGATGAGATGGCTGGATGGCATCACGGACTCGATGGACATGAGTCTGAGTGAACTCTGCGAGCTGGTGATGGACAGGGAGGCCTGGGGTGCTGCAATTCATGGGGTTGCAAAGAGTCGGACACGACTGAGCGACCGAACTGAACTGAACTGATCAAGGGTAAAATAGAATGATTTTAAAGGTCATTAAGATTTGGATAAGAGCATGAAAGAAGCATAACTTTAGAAATTAACACAGTATGAGCATGAAAGTGGATGTGTTAGTCACTCAGGCATATCCAACCCTTTATGACTCCATGGACTGTAGTCCTCCAGTATTCTCTGTCCATGGAATTTTCCAGGCAAAACACTGTAGTGGGTAGCCATTCCTTTCTCCAGGGGAACTTTCTGACCCAGGGATCGAACCTGGTTCTCCGGTAGTGCAGCAGATTCTATACCATCTGAACTTGGAAGTTTAGGAACTAGACCATGGAGAGATAAGACATTATTTTGTACACTGGAGAGACACTGAAGTTCTTGAATGGTATACAGGCTTATATTTTAAAAGTTAATATGTGGAATTTATTGTAAAGAGAAAAAATGTAGAAGGGAGAAGATAATAAGGCTATTGAAGTAGTGTAGGAATTATGCAATAGAAACTTGGGCTAAGGTACTGCTAGGTAGGATAGATTAGTATTTGTGTGTGTGTGTGTGTGTGTGTGTGTGTGTGTGTGTACAAAAGACTTCAGTTCAGTTCAGTTCAGTCTCTCAGTCGTGTCCGACTCTTTGCGACCCCATGAATCACAGCACCCCAGGCTTCCCTGTCCATCACCAACTCCTAGAGTTCACTCAGACTCACGTCCATTGAGTTGGTGATGCCATCCAGCCATCTCATCCTCTGTCGTCCTCTTCTCTGCCTGCCCCCAATCCCTCCCAGCATCAGAGTCTTTCCCAATGAGTCAACTCTTCACATGAGGTGGCCAAAGTACTGGAGTTTCAGCCTCAGCATCATTCCTTCCAAAGAAATCCCAGGTCTGATCTCCTTCATTATGGACTGGTTGGATGTCCTTGCAGTCCAAGGGACTCTCAAGAGTCTTCTCCAACACCACAGTTCAAAAGCATCAATTCTTTGGCGCTCAGCTTTCTTCACAGTCCAAGTCTCACATCCATACATGACCACTGGAAAAACCATAGCCTTGACTAGATGGACCTTTGTTGGCAAAGTAATGACTCTGCTTTTGAATATGCAATATAGGTTGGTCATAACTTTTCTTCCAAGGAGTAAGCGTCTTTTAATTTCATGGCTGCAGTCACCATCTGCAGTGATTTTGGAGCCCCCCAAAATAAAATCTGACACTGTTTCCACTGTTTTCCCATCTATTTCCCATGAAGTGATGGGACCAGATGCCATGATCTTCGTTTTCTGAATGTTGAGCTTTAAGCCAACTTTTTCACTCTCCTCTTTCGCTTTCATCAAGAGGCTTTTTAGTTCCTCTCCACTTTCTGCCATAAGGGTGGTGTCATCTGCATATCTGAGGTTATTGATATTTCTCCTGGAAATCTTGATTTGAGCTTGTGCTTCTTCTCACCTCCTAAAGAGTTTAAAGGAAGACTATAAATTACTGAACACGTGATTCAGACTGCATTGTTTCTTGAATTTTCTCTTTTAAATGTGAGCAAATACTCATGAACTTTAAGTTATTCATTACAAAACATTTACTGTACACTTCGCATGCTTTAGAGCATTTTAGACACCAGAGATAATAATATGGATTAGAAAGACAGTATTTCTGTTGTTGTAGATAATGTGTTAGTCTGGGAAATACAGAAGTTATTAGAAAAGCTTAAAAGTGTAAAAAAATGATAAAATAATTTCAGTGCTAAGAAATGACAGTATTTGATAAAGGGAGCTTATAAATCCTCTTTGAGAAAGTTCCATATTAACTGAGATCTGAAATCATGAAGAGGTTTCACTAGCAGTGAAACAGAATTCTGAGGAGAGGAAAAAGCAGGTGAAAAGATCCTGAGGTAGAAATCAGTATGGTATGTTTTAATGTTTGAAAGAAGATTGATGAGGTTGGAGAATAACAAGCAATACCATCTCTCCAAATGGTAAGAAATGAAGTTCTAGAACTTTGTGGTAATTATAGATGCTTTTGAACTATGGTGTTGGAGAAGACTTGAGAGTCCCTTGGACAGCAAGGAGATCCAACCAGTCCCTGCTGAGTATTCATTGGAAGGGCTGATGTTGAAGCTGAAACTCCAACACTTTGGCCACCTGATGTGAAGAATAGACTCATTTGAAAAGGCCCTGATGCTGGGAAAGATCAGGAGAAGAAGGGGATGACAGAGGATGAGATGGTTAGATGGTATCACCACTCAATGGACATGAGTTTGAGTAAACTCTGGGAGTTGGTGATGGGTAGGGAGGCCTGGCATGCTGCAGTCCATGGGGTTGCAAAGAGTTGGACATGACTGAGTGACTGAACTGAATTGAATACTATAGAATATTTTATTACTTATGGTCAGACATTTGGATTTCATTTTTAATGCAATAAAAAAATAAGTTTTCAGTTTGAGGTGACTTGGTCATATTTATCTTGTTAAAGTATCATTTAGACTAGTTGAAAAAAATATGAGTAGACAACAATGAAGACAAAAACTAGCTGTCCCACAGTTAGTTGTTCAGGTGAGAACAGTGAGAATTTCTGCTATGACAGCAGTTCTGCTCCACAGCAGTGGAGATGGAGAAAATCAAGTTTGGGGATATGTTTCAGTGGCAGAGTTTACAGGACTTGTTGACTGACTAGATTGGAGATCTGAGGGAAGAAGAAGACTCCAGAATGCCTATTAGGTTTTTGATGTGAATAACTGGGTTATTGAGGTAGAGAATATGACAGTGAGATGAGTTTGCAGAAGCAAAGTAGAGAATTTTGTTTTAGACTTTTAAGCTATGGAATGCTGGTAGATGTCAAGTAAACATATTTGTGAATGAATTTAGACAGCAGGGGTAAGGGCAGAGTCAAAAACAGTTTGAATTTTCACTGTATAGATGATAATCAAAGTCAGTATAGAGAGGAAAATGAGATTACTTAGGACAAGGAAATAGAGAAGTGGAAAGTTCCAAAGATTAGAGATTGACAGTGGAGGAGGAACTAGCAAGTAAAACTGAAAAGGAATGACCAGAAATGTAGGAAGGAGATGGAGGAGTTAGCACCTAGAGTTAGCACTTCACTTCATGAAGGACATTTGAGGGAGATGAAGGCTGAATTGTGACCATTGGATTGGTAATAAGGAGAATGGATGAAAAAGAAAGAGAAGAGTGAAAAAGTTGGCTTAAAGCTCAACATTGAGAAAACGAAGATCATGGCATCTGGTCTCATCACTTCATGGGAAATAGATGGGGAAACAGTGGAAACAGTGTCAGACTTTATTTTGGGGGGGGTCCAAAATCACTGCAGATGGTGATTGCAGCCATGAAATTAAAAGACGCTTACTCCTTGGAAGAAAAGTTATGACCAACCTAGATAGCATATTCAAAAGCAGAGACAATACTTTGCCAACAAAGGTCCATCTAGTCAAGGGTATGGTTTTTCCAGTGGTCACGTATGGATGTGAGACTTGGACTGTAAAGAAAGCTGAGTGCCAAAGAATTGATGCTTTTGAACTGTGGTGTTGGAGAAGACTCTTGAGAGTCTGTTGGACTACAAGGAGGTCCAACCAGTCCATCCTAAATGAGATCAGTCCTGGTTGTTCATTGGAAGGACTGATGCTGAAACTGAAACTTCAATACTTTGGCTACCTCATGCGAAGAGTTGACTCATTGGAAAAGACTCTGATGCTGGGAGGGATTGGGGGCAGGCAGAGAAGGGGACAACAGAGGATGAGATGGCTGTATGGCATCACTGACTCGATGGACATGAGTCTGGGTGAACTCTTCGAGTTGGTGATGGGCAAGGAGGCCTGGCAGGCTGCAATTCATGGGGTCACAAAGAGTCGGACATGACTGAGCGACTGACGTGAACTGAACTGAACTCAACTGATGTGAGTTTAGAAGTAATTTTTATGTAAAGTAGAAGGACTGGGAGCCTGAGAGATGAGTTGTTGCTATTGTTTAGCCATTAAGTCCTATCTGACTCTTTTCAACCCCATGGACGCAGCATGCCAGGCTTTCCTGTTTTTTTCACTATCTCTTGGAGTTTGTTCAAACTCATGTCCATTGAGTCTATGATGCCATCCAACCATCTCATCTTCTGTTGCCACCTTCACCTTCTGCCCTCAATCTTTCCCAGCATCGGGGTCTTTTCCAATGAGTAAGCTCTTCGCATCAGGTGGCCAAAGTATTGCAGTTTCAACTTCAGCATCAGTCCTTCCAATGAATATTCAGGGTTAATTCCCCTTAGGATTGACTGGTTTGGTCTCCTTGTGGTCCAAGCGACTCTGAAGTCTTCTCCAGCACCAAAATTTGAAAGAATCCATTGCAGCCATCTTTATGGTCCAAATCTCACATCTGTACATGAATACTGGAAAAACCGTAGCTTTGACTATCAGTTCAGTTCAGTTCAGTTCAGTTGCTCAGTCTTGTCTGACTCTTTGCAATCCATGGACTTCAGCACACCAGGCCTCCCTGTCCATCACCAACTCCCAGAGTTCACTCAAACTCATCTCCATTGAGTTGGTGATGCCATCCAACCATCTCATCCTCTGTCATCCCCTTCTTCTCCTCCCTTCAATCTTTCTCAGCATACGGGTCTTTCCAAAGACCCTGTTCTTTTCCACCAGGGTATTCACATCAGTTGGCCAAAGTATTAGAGTTTCAGCTTCAACATCAGTCCTTCCAATGAATATTCATGGAATATTAGGAGTGACCGGTTTGATCTCCTTGCAGTCCATGGGACTCTCAAGAGTCTTCTCCAACAATGCAGTTCAAAAGCATCAATTCTCCAGTGCTCAGCTTTCTTCACAGTCCAACTCTCACATCCATACATGACTACTGGAGAAACTATAGTTCTGACTGTATGGATCTTTTTTGGCAAAGTGATGTCTCTGCCCTTTTAATATGCTGTCTAGGTTTGTTATAGCTCTCCTTCCAAGGACCAATTGTCTTTTAATTTCATGACTGCAGTCACCACCTGCAGTAATTTTGAGGCCCAAGAAAATAAAATAAGTCACTGTTTCAACTTTTTCCTATTTTCCATGCAGTCATGGGACTGGATGCTATGATCTTAGTTTGCTGGTGAATTTTAAGCCAGTCTTTTCACTCTCCTCTTTCATGCTCATCCAGAGGCTCTTTAGTTCCTCTTTGCTTTCAGCCATTAAAGTGGTATCTTCTGTATATCTGAGGTTGTTGATATTTTCCCCAGCAATCTTGATTCCAGCTTGTGATCCATCCAGCCAAGAATTTCACATGATGTACTCTACATAGAAGTTAAATAAGCAGCGTGAGAATACACAGCCTTGACGTACTCCTTTCCTAGTTTTGAACCAGTCTGTTCCATGTCCAGTTCTAACTGTTGCTTCTTAACCTGCATACAGGTTTCTCAGGAATGAAAGATGAGTGGATCATTATAATATGAAGATGGTGGGTATAAGCAACACTTCATAAGTTTTACCTGGGTTGGTGAGAAGGCATGTATAGGGAAATAGGATGTGAAGTCATGGGATTATTCTTTGATAGGAGTGGAGGGTTGTCTTCTTCTGGAACAGAAGTAGAGACTGAGAGTGAGAGAACAACTGCGGTAGCCTGGTGGATTTTGTGGGAGGCTGGGAGGTCCTCATAGGATTTTTTTTCAGGGAAATATGAGTCAAGTTTGAAGGGGAAAAGGAAGGTATAGGGGGTGAAAGTTTGAGGAAAGAAGACAAAGGGAAAATATGAAATTGTCTGAGAGTAGAAGAGCAAATTTACAAATGAGAAGTAGGAGGGTTGCCAGGATGTGCTGAGAATCTATAAGATTATGGAGATAAATTTAAAGTGAAACCAGTCAGCACAGTCTTATGATTAAGTAAAGATCCTTTTAGCCTTAACAAAAATTCTATTTGGAGATAAGTTCATAACAACTAACAAGATGGTAGGAGGAAATAAGATTTGGGGTCAGCAGACCTGCTTTCCAGCCCCTGCTATGTCACTAAACTGTGTGACCTTGAAAAAGATTTCTTAATTTGTCTGAATTGTCACTTCTCTTTCAATGAAAAGGGAATAATATTAAAATGCAACTCATGAGATTGTTGTGATGAAATGGCATATATGGAAAATGGTTTGCAAGTCATACAATCCAATCTAAGTTTTAGTTGTGAAAATGGTTATCAGTATGTTAAATATTATTATTATATCAAGAATGCAACGTGCATCGAAAAATAAACTGTCTTCCTCTACCCAGTGAATATCATTTTGAAAACCTTTAACAGATTTAATAAAATGACTTCATGCATATGTCCCTAAAGTGTATACTAAAGAAAAAGGAAAATTCTAAAAAGACAAAAGCTAAATAAACATTCATTCAAGGTGCATATATTATATAAAATTTGCAATTCAAACACAGACATATACATAATTGATATTTATTTTTACCATACTGAATAATATATTAAATATACAGAAGATAGTTTTATTACAAATGAATCAAAATTAAAGAAAATTATTCTTCTATTAGCCATATGTATTTTAAAATAGAATTTATTTGAATTTTGCCAGCCTAGGTAGCATAGCCCTTTTTAAGTACCTTGAAAAAGAAAATAAAATGATTTTAATACTTTAATCAGATTATTCTAAACCCAATTAATATTATTTAAAATTAGACAAATTTTGTCAGCTGTTCAAAAGAAAGCACCATAGGTCCTCCAAAAATTTTTTATTTTTTAATCTTCCTTTGTGTGATACAACTTAGGCTTATGAACAGTAAAGTCTGGCCTCTCAGCAAAGTGAAATTATCTTGTTTATCTGCTCACTGGCTCCAGAGTAGGCACCTTTATGCTGCTTGCATTTGCTAAACCAAGACCTATAGATACCTGCCTCTTAAATAACAAGGAGAGAAGCGAGGTCTAGTGGCTAGAGTATTATTCTGACATCAGCCTTCAGGGATCTGTCTTCGACTAGCTCTTTCATTTAATCATTTGACTGTTTTCACACTGCAGTTTGTGCATAAAGAGAAAATATTCGTCCCATGCCTTAAAAATGTTCCAGGACTTAATTATTGCTTGCAAACTTCCTTGAGCTTTCTGAAAGAGGATAGACATAATTATTCAGTCTTACAGATATGCTCTGCTTAGGGGTTTTTCTGAATGCAGAATGGAAGATTATCCAAATTCATCCTGGTGATGTGTGAGAAGTTTTGTGATGTTGATTACATATCACTGGGGATCAAATTAAGCCCATCAAATGCCTTGCATATCAATCTCAAATCACAGCGTACTTGAACCAGGGGTCTGGTGTTCTATTTACTAGATCACTTTCCTCTTCAACGAATTAGCTCTTCAACAGTTGGCAAAGTAGTTTAGCAGGCCTGGGATTGTGTGTTTCTTGACAAAAGAAGACTTCTGGTTGCCTGCATTTTGTGGTGGTACTTTAAAACTGTTAAATAAAATATCAGCCTGCACTATCGATTATTCATTAAAGAACAGGTTAAGCTCAGGATTGTATATTCAGATTTATAAGGGATCATGAAAACATTCTAATGCATTTGAAACATTACCCTTAGGACTATATTAATGTCTATGATTTTTATGAAGTACAGAGAGGATTGGGGGAAGAAATCAATCTACAAATACGTATTTTCATGACTATCAGTCTCTATGTATTTTAAAAAATATGAAGTCAGCAAGATAAAATTGACAACAGAAAGATTAATAACTCAATGGAAAAATAGACAAAAGCTATAAAAAGCCAATTCAGAGAAAAATAATCCAAATGATCAGCAAATATATAATAGAAGCTAAAGTTTTATAGTGGTCAAGATAATGCCAATTAAAGTTAATAGTGAGCTATTACATTATTTATTGCTACTCAATAGCAAGGCAAAAGAATGCAGAATGATTATATCTTGAGTTGGAGCAAATACGGTGGGAAAAGAGCATTCTGTCACATGTATTACTAGTGGAATTGCAGAGTATTATGACACAATTGGGAAAGCAATGTGACCACATTTATTAAATCATACTTCAATTTCATGGAATTTTTGTAAACAAAAACACTAGTAAGATAAGGGTAAATAAAAGAAAATAAAGATAAATCATGAGGGGAAAGGTTAAAAATATTTAAAAGACACTTACTCCTTGGAAGAAAAGTTATGACCAACCTAGATAGCATATTCAAAAGCACAGACATTACTTTGCCGACTAAGGTCTGTTTATTCAAGGCTATGGTTTTTTCTGTGGTCATGTATGGATGTGAGAGTTGGACTGTGAAGAAGGCTGAGCGCCAAAGAATTGATGCTTTTGAACTGCGGTGTTGGAGAAGACTCTTGAGACTCCCTTAGACTGCAAGGAGATCCAACCAGTCCATTCTGAAGGAGATCACCCCTGGGATTTCTTTGGAAGGAATGATGCTAAAGCTGAAACTCCAGTACTTTGGCCACCTCATGCGAAGAGTTGACTCATTGGAAAAGATTCTGATGCTGGGAGGGGGCAGGAGAAGAAGAGGACGACAGAGGATGAGATGGCTGGATGGCATCACTGACTTGATGGATGTGAATCTGAGTAAACTCTGGGAGTTGGTGATGGACAGGGAGGCCTGGCGTGGTGTGATTCATGGGGTTGCAAAGAGTCGGACACGACTGAGCAACTGAACTGAATTGAAGATATTTTGGTAAGTCCATATTGTGGTGAAAGTGCCAGTTGACCACCAACATTTATTCTTTCCTTCTAAAGAAGTCAGGGCAAATCTGGGATGTATGTGGCTGCTTGGCCAGAGTCTTCCAAGGCAGCCCCCTGACCTCACCCCACCCCCCCCAACCCCAAAGCTAAGCGTGGCCTTATAAATTAGTTCTTGTCAATGGGTTGTGACTAGAAGTGACTTATTCAACTGCCAGATCCATATGCATCCTTCAGGCTTGTTTCTCCATCCAGGGTGGGGCTAGAAATGATTAGAGCAAACCCTGGAAGCTAGGTGTCCAGGACAGGAGAACTGCCATCAAGCTGGACCCCAAAGAGCTGTATGAAACAAAGTAGCCAGTGTATGGAGAGGGAAAAACTGTCTGGAACTATAAGATGAAAGGAAATTTTTTTTTTTTATCATTGGCATTTTTAGATCTCTTCCTTTTCACAATGTAGTCATATACTCTAATGAGTAGCATACCATGAAATATTATGCAACCATTGGTAAGAATGAGTTAGATCTACACTAGCTGAGTAGGGAGGATTTTATTACAGTAGAGAAACTTTGTAAATGAGCCAATTTTTGTAAAATAAATACAGAAGCATATGATGTTCAAGCTGGATTTAGAAAAGGCCAAGGACACAGAGATCAAATTGCCAACATCTGTTGGATCATTGAAAACGCGAGTGTTCCAGAAAACATCTACTTCTGCGTTATTGATTACACCAAAGCCTTTGACTGTGTTGATCACAACAAACTGTGGAAAATTCTTAAAGTGATAGGAATACCAGACTACCTGACCTGCCTCTTGAGAAATCTGTGTGCAGGTCAAGAAGCAACAGTTAGAACTGCACATGGAACAACAGACTGGTTGCAAATAGGGAAAGGAGTACGTCAAGGCTGTATTTTGTCACCCTGCTTATTTAACTTATATGCAGAGTATGTCATGCAAAATGCCAGGCTGGATGAAGCCAAGCAGGAATCAAGATTGACAGGAGAACTATCAATAACCTCAGGTATGCAGATGACACCACCCTTATGGCAGAAAGTGAAGAGCCACTAAAAAGCCTGTTGATGAAAGTGAAAGAGGAGAGTGAAAAAGCTGGCTTAAAGCTCAACATGCAAAAAACAAATACTATAGCATCTGGTCCTATCACTTGATGGTGAATAGATGGGGAAACAATGGAAACAGTGAGAGACTTCATTTTCTTGGGCTCCAAAATCACTGCAGATGGTGACTGCAGCCATAGAATTGAAAATCTAGACAGCATAATAAAAAGCAGAGACATTGCTTTGCCAACAAAGGTGCATCTAGTCAAAGAGATATATATATTTTTTCCAGTAGTCATGTATGGATGTGAGAGGTGCACTATAAAGAAAGCTAAAGTGCCAAAGAATTGATGCTTTTGAACTGTGTTGTTGGAGAAGATTTGAGAATCCCTTGGACTGCAAGGAGATCAAACCAGTCAATCCTAAAGGAAATCAGTCCTGAATATTCATTGGAAGGACTGATACTGAAGCTGAAACTCCAATACTTTGGCCACCTGATGTGAAGAACTGACTCATTGGAAAAGACCCTGATGCTGGGAAAGATTGAGGGCAGGAGGAAAAGGGGACAACAGAGGATGAGATGGTTGGGTGGCATCACCAACTCGATGGACATGAGTTTGAGCAAGCTCCTGGAGTTGGTGATAGACAGGGAAGCCTGGTGTGCTGTAGTCCATGGGGTCACAAAGAGTCAGACACGACTGAGTGACTGAAGTAAATTGATAACTCAGTAGAACACATAGAAATGACTGAATACTGAACTATTAAACACCTAACCCACAATTCAAGTTAAAATGATCAAGGCAGGAGTTACATAGGTGCTGTATAGTGCAGGATCTGAAAGGAACCATAGAAGTATTAAATGATCTTTTTTTCCCCAATTTTATGATTTCAGTTTTTACTTGATTACTGAACCCTATCTGTTCTTTTTTTGTTGGGTTTCCAAATGTCTACTTAGTATCAGCACTTGAATGTCCTATAGGTACTTCATAGGTAAAAAGAAGTTAATTGTCTTCTTGGGAAACTACAAAGGATAAACATATGTTAAACAAGTATTTTTGAGCACATACAAAGTGTCAGATCTTGTGATACATGCTGGGTGATACAGAAACTAAAAATAGCCCCGTCCTTACAAGAATACGTAGTCAGATGAGAAAGGAACCATGAAGAGGTAATTTCAATAAAATTTAGCAAAATCACTATATTGCTATGCACAGACAAATGTAGAGTTAAAGAAGGGCCCCTTACTCCATTTTAGATGCTCCTGAATTTTCAGGGATAAGTTATACTGAGCCTCTGCTTTGGTGATACATTGTTATTAATTTACAAACATTTATTATGTGTTACTGAAAGCTTGTTGCTGAATGAGAAGACACCAGGATTCCTGGCCTCCAGAGAAGAATTCAGTCTGGGGCCAGAGACGACCTTGATGGCTCAGAGCTTTTGTGTAATAAAGTTTTATTAAAGTACACAGGAGATAGAGAAAGCTTCTGACATAGGCATCAGAAGGGGGCAGAAAGAGTACCCCCCTGCTAGTCTTCAGCTGGATGTTATATAGTCACTAGCAGTTTGTTAATGAAAGAGAGAAATGTTTTAAAACTGAGAATGACACCAGGCCCCTCATCCATAAGATGCATTTTGGGATAATCTTGGGACCAGTCCATTCATCCTGGGCCATAAAACGATTGACTTGAATCTTGTAGAAGAGCAGATTACCATACAAATAGTTTTGTTTACATAGATTAGGGGAACAATATCTGAGTATAACATACTGGTTTGTCAAGTAGGTTCTGAGCCATTAGGCAGAACCGAGTTGAAGAGAGCATCTGGGGTAAATGCATAGTACATTAACATAGCTTAAGATAAACATTTCCATAAGAAAAATGCATTGGTTAACTCAAGGTTTGAGAATAGTTAACTTCAGGTGAAACCAGGTGTCATTATGGCAACACAGTATTTTAAGAGAAACCTCCTTTTAAATTTGTATAGAGAAGGAAAAAATATATCGCTAGTTTGTTTCCTCCTGCCGCATAAGAGAGATAAAAATGTCTGACACTTGCAGCCTATTTCCTCTGTTTGGAGACCCCTGGCCTTCCTGCCTGTTACCCTCTCATTACTATGTTCACTTACTTGTTGGGAAGTAAATTTCAATTTTGTTCACTACTCCATCTCCAGGCAAAGCACCAGGCCTACATTCCTGTATGATATAAGGGAAAGTGATAAAATAAACATGATTCTTGTCCTCAAGGAACTCAAAGTCTATGGGAAGTAGAGATATGTAAAAAAAGTTGTGAAAAAGTGTTCAAATAAATTGAAATTCAGAGAGTATTTCTTTTCTGTTGCTACAAATATTTATCAGGACTAAGATACAGTTCTTCTGGCTCCCAGCTGAGGACTGCTGTTTTATGTTCCACGTGGTACAACCTGGCTTCTGGGCTTCCCTGATCAACACAGACCCTTTGTATTCAGGTGTGTCTTGAGCTTATAGGAGCTTCAATACCTGGGGTCAGGAGCCAGGCCCTGGAGAGCAGATGACTTAGGAAGCATGGGAGAAATCAACTTTGTACTATACTGATTAATTCCTTTACAACACGTGTGACTCAAACACATGGGACAAAACCAACCCCCCAAATTATTATAAACCCATCAACTTCCTTCTAGCCCTATTTCTTATATACTGAGGACAAGAATTGAAGCTTTTCAGTTTGGAATGCTTTTGTCACATGAGTGTATGCTCCTCGGTTCTTTATCTTGTCATAACAAAGATTTGGAGTGATGGGCATTAAAGCCCCCTCGGCGTGTCACAGTTCTCGGGTCTTGGACAGATCGTGTTATAGCTCTCAGGTCTCGAACGGACCATGTTATAGCTCTTAGACAAATCAGTGTTACAGCTTGATTTTATTTAGAAGATAGCAGGAAAATTCATCTTCGAGGTGTGAGGGCACGTAGATCCAAAGACACAAAGAGAAGGGCACCCCATTGTGTGGGAGAGAGACAGAGCTAGCTTTGGCTCCTCTTTTTATGTCCCCCTGCCTCCCCCGCCCCCCCGCCACCACCCCCCCCCCCCCCCCCCCCGCCTTCCCTCCTCCCTCCCCGCCTCCCCGCCGCCCCCTCCCGCCCGCCTTCCCCCCCTCCCCGCCCCCTCCCGCCCGCCTTCCCCCCCCTCCCTCCCCGCCCCCCCTTGCCCCGCCCTGCGCCCCGGGCCTGTCCTGTGTAAATTGGGCCAGCCAGGAGTATTGTTTTTCTTACCTGAGGTCTTCACTCTGGTCCTCGGATCTTCCTTTGTTCTATTTTTGGGGGCTTTTCCCTCCCTTGTCTTTTAGCCACCGCCACTTTGGACTCCTTTTACCTATTCTACCTACATAACATTCTCACCTCAAGAGATGGGAGGCCCAATTCTTTGGGAATAAGGGTGTCAAGGTCTTTCTGGCTACTTCCTGGTGAACTGGAAGGGCGAGGGGTATTGGGCCTCCCCTTCTTGCTAGTCTCAAGCCTCAGAGTCCTTATAGCAGTATCCATCTAAGGGTGTGTGATATTTTCCATAGTCGGCTGTAGTTTTATATCTTTGTTGAGCTGGCACTATATGTTGTAGTTTGTTGACCTAGGCAGAGACAAAACAGGTTAGACAATTGATTGTACATGGAATAATCTTAAGCATCATCAATATAACATAACAAAGACTAGTAGGGGCATTAGCCAATTTTAAATTCACATTGCCAGGATGGCTCAAGTTCCTCCTTGTTCAAGGATCAGAAGATCTATCTCCTGTCTGTTTTGGAGTACAGTCCCTACCAAGCGGTGTTGGCTCTCTAGAGCTATCCTGAGAAATCTTATCCTCAGAAAGCAGATTTTGGGGGTGTTCATTAGAATGGCACTCGTTTGTAGTCTTGAATAGGAATCTGAGATCTCCCAGGGGCTCACAGGTATATTGAGTGTCCTCTTCTGTTTTCTTCCACAGCTTGACTCGTGAGTAGTGAATCCAGGAGTCATGTCCTGGTACCTTGACTGCTGTGGGGGTAGAAAGTATTACAGGGTAGGGGCCCTTCCATGTGGGCTGGAGTTGAGCATTTAGGGACCCATCTTTCCAGACTTTAATTAGGACCTGAGTTCCTGGAGCATATAGTGGTGACTCCTTGGAATCTTTTGGGTTCTGGTTTATACCCCACAGACTTCCCTGGTGGCCCAGAGGGTAAAGCATCTGCCTTCAATGCGAGAGACCTGGGTTCCATCCCTGGGTCAGGAAGATCTCCTGGAGAAGGAAATGGCAACCCACTCCAGCATTCTTGCCTGGAAAATCCCATGGATGGAGGAACCTGGTAGGCTATAGTCCATGGGGTTGCAAAGAATCAGACATGACTGAGTGACTTCACTTTCTTTCACTTTATTTTTTATTTTTATTTTTACTTTACAATACTGTATTCATACACATGTACTTTCTTTCACTTTTATACCCCACAAGCATATATCCTGTTGGAATTGTCCAGTGGCCATGGTGTAAGACTGGAGGGTCTGAGCCTCTGGATCTAGGAAGAGGTCATTGACAGAAACAAAAGGTCTCCCATATAGCATCTCATAAGGACTAAGACCAACCTGTTCCTTAGGGGCAATGCGGGTGCGGAGGAGGGCTATTGGTAAAGCCTCCTCCCATCCCAGGGAGGTCTCTTGGGTTATCTCTTTTATCACTGATTTTAAGAATTGATTGGCTCTTTCTACTTTTCCTGAAGACCAAGGCCTCCAGGCATAATGGAGATAATAAGTAATGCCCAATGCTTTAGAGACCCCTTGGGTGACCTTAGAAGTAAATGATGTCCCATCATCACTTTGTAATGACCTGGGCAGACCAAATCTTGGAATGATTTCATGGAATTTTTTTTTTTTTTTTTTACCACCTCCTCAGCCTTCTCAGTCCCCGCAGGAAAGCCTTCAATCCATCCTGTGAATGTATCTATCATGACTAATAAGTAGTTATACCCTTGAGAAATTGGCATCTGGGTGAAGTCCATCTGCCAGTCCTCTCCTGGATAGGTCCCACTTTGTTGGACGGGCTGGGCCAGCTGGGGTCTTCGAGCTCCTTGGGGGTTGTTTAATTGGCAAGTGGGACAAGAGGAGACCACTTGTCTTATAGTTGTTTGGAAGCCTGTTCTTCTGAAGGACTTTTCTAGTAATCTTTGGAGGGCCTTTTCCCCTAAATGAGTGGTGGCATGTAAGGAGTTAACTAACTTCTATTGGAGGTTCCCAGGCAGAAAAAGGAATCCCTCCTTTTGGAACCACCCTATATGATCTTGAAAGCCCTCATTCTTAGCTTTAAGAGTCTCAGCTTCAGTATATGAAGGAATATCTGGCAAGTTAGTCTGTGGAACTAGGGCGGCAACCCCTATTAGGTCATTGTTCTATAATACTGCTCTCTTATCTGACTGATCAGCTGCTTGGTTCCCTAGTGCCACTTCTGTGCTCCCTTTTTGGTGTCCTTTACAGTGGGAGACTGAAACCTCAGTGGGTAGATGCACAGCCTCCAAATGTCTAAGAATTTGATCACCATATTTGATTGGGGACCCTGGGGTGGTCAAGTGGCCCCTTTCTTTCCAAACAACCGCATGTGCATGTACCACCAGAAAGGCATACTTGGAGTCAGAGTAAATGGTTATTCTTTTTCCTTTTCCCAACTCTAAAACTAGAGTCAGGGCTATGAGCTCAGCTAATTGGGCTGAAGTACCTGGTGGCAGAGGCTTAGCTTCTAAGGTCTCAAAATGGGAGACTACTGCATACCCGGCTCTTCTTATTCCATCCAAGACAAAGCTGCTTCCATCAGTGTACCAGATTTCTTCAGGATTGGTCAGAGGATCTTCCAACAATCCCTCTTGGGGTTTTGTCCTGTGGTCCAAGGTTTCTAGACAAGAGTGAAAGAGGAGAGAGCCCTTGGGGGCAGGGAGGAGGGTGGCTGGGTTAAGAACCTCACAAGGGGGTATAGTGAGACCTGGATTTTCCATCAGCATTACTTGATACCTGAGGATTCTTTGATCAGATATCCATAAATGGCCTCTCCCATTTAGTTCAGTTCAGTTCAGTGGCTCAGTCGTGTCCGACTCTTTGCGACCCCATGAATTGCAGCACGCCAGGCCTCCCTGTCCATCACCAACTCCTGGAGTTCACTCAGACTCACGTCCATCGAGTCAGTGATGCCATCCAGCCATCTCATCCTCTGTCATCCCCTTCTCCTCCTGCCCCCAATCCCTCCCAGCATCAAGGTCTTTTCCAGTGAGTCAACTCTTTGCATGAGGTGGCCAAAGTACTGGAGTTTCAGCCTCAGCATCATTCCTTCCAAAGAAATCCCAGGGCTGATCTCCTTCCGAATGGACTGGTTGGACCTCCTTGCAGTCCAAGGGACTCTCAAGAGTCTTCTCCGACACCACAGTTCAAAAGCATCAATTCTTCGGCACTCAGCCTTCTTCACAGTGCAACTCTCACATCCGTACATGACAGTAGGAAAAACCATAGCCTTGACTAGGCAAGCCTTAGTCGGCAAAGTAATGTCTCTGCTTTTGAATATGCTATCTAGGTTGGTCATAACTTTTCTTCCAAGGAGTAAGCATCTTTTAATTTCATGGCTGCAGTCACCATCTGCAGTGATTTTAGAGGCCCCCCAAAAACAAAATCTGACACTGTTTCCACTGTTTCCCCATCTATTTTCCATGAAGTGATGGGACTGGATGCCATGATCTTCGTCTTTTAAATGTTGAGCTTTAAGCCAACTTTTTCACTCTCCACTTTCACTTTCATCAAGAGGCCTTTTAGTTCCTCTTCGCTTTCTTCCATAAGGGTGGTGTCATCTGCATATCTGAGGTTACTGATACTTCTCCCAGCAATCTTGATTCCAGCTTGTGTTTCTTCCAGTCCAGCGTTTCTCATGATGTACTCTGCATAGAAGTTAAATAAGCAGGGTGACAATAGACAGACTTGACGTACTCCTTTTCCTCTTTGGAACCAGTCTGTTGTTCCATGTCCAGTTCTAACTGTTGCTTCCTGACCTGCATACAGATTTCTCAAGAGGCAGGTCAGGTGGTCTGGTATTCCCATCACTTTCAGAATTTTCCACAGTTTTTTGTGATCCACACAGTCAAAGGCTTTGGCATAGTCAATAAAACAGAAATAGATGTTTGTCTGGAACTCTCTTGCTTTTTCCATGATCCAGCAGATGTTGGCAATTTGATCTCTGGTTCCTCTGCCTTTTCTAAAACCAGCTTGAAGATCAGGAAGTTCACAGTTCATGTATTGCTGAAGCCTGTAGAGTGTGGCGTTTTTTCTCTGAATCCTAACAAATCCATTTCTCACTTATCGCTTCGTCTCTCACTGAATTTTTGCAATGAGACATCAGAGCCTGAGCTTCATTAGGTCCTGAAGTCAGGCATCCTGGGTTTTGGTTGGGCTCAAGTCCTGGGAAAGAGAGCTGAAGGACAGGAGGAAAAAGCAGTGGGAAAAACTTGCTAAGGAATCCCCTTCATAGCCTGCTGGAAAATCTGCTAGATATCTGACCGGTCCTCACAGTTTTTGTTAGGGGAATCACACTGATTGAAACTGCCTACCCTGGCCAGGCACTATAGTAAGCATTTGCATGTTTTATGACAGGAGATCCTGATAAGGAATATGGAACTAATAAGCCACTACCAACCAGAAGAATTTGGGAAAGGTCGAAAGGAGACACTGTCCACTTCCCAGAATCCCTCTTGCTAGCAGCCATCTTGGCTGAGCGATGCATGCACCACCAGGAAAGACTCTGAATTAGAATGATTGACCAAAGACCACCCAAAAACTAATCCCATCACCATAAAACCTGAGAATGTGAGCCACGAGGCAGAGCAGTTCTCCTGGGTTCCCTTACCCTAATGCTCTCCACCCGGGTGCCCTTTCCGAATAAAATCTATTACTTTGTCAGTACATGGGTCTCCTCAGACAATTTATTTCCGAGTGTTAGACAAAAGCCCAGTTTTGGGCCCTGGAAAGGGTCCCCCTTCCTGCAACATTTTCATTGGTCTGATTCTTGGCACAGAAAAGAGTAAGGACAGAAGAACCCCCACTGGCTTGTGTAACAGCTACTGGGGCTCAGCAGATAGTGCCTTTGGGACATACTGAGGAGTAGCCTCTCCAGAGTCTCTCAGTTGTGCCCACTGTTGCCCACCAGTTCACAGGAGATTCAAGGAGACAAGAAAGGAGAGATTGTAAAGGAATTAAGATTTCATTAGGCATATATCCCTCCAGCCATAGGAGCGAGGACCTCCTACCTTAAATTCCAGAGGTCTTCTGGAATTTGAGACTGGGCCATGTGAGCTTTCTGCTGAGTTCGTTTTTTGGTGTCCTGGTTTCCAGCATGATGGGCCTTCCCCTGCGCTGGATTTTCTTAGCATTCTGGTTCTACCGAGGGAGCTTTCGCTGAGTTGGGCTCCTGCTGTGCTTGGCCACTTCCGTGCGGAGGTTGTTTCAGCCAGGTTAAACCCAAGTCATGGCACCATAGATGTCATGCAAGTGTATGCTCCTCGGTTCTTTGTCTCGTCACAACTAAGATTTGGAGTGATGGACATTAAAGCCCCCTCAGTGTGTCACAGCTCTCGGGTCTTGGACAGACCATATTATAGCTCTCAGGTCTTGAACGGACCGTGTTATATCTCTTAGACAAATCAGTGTTACAGCTCAGTGTTACAGCTTGATTTTATTTAGAAGATAGCAAGAAAATCCATCTTTGAGGCATACGGGCACGTCGATCCAAAGACGCAAAAAGAAGAGCGCCCCATTGCACGGGAGAGAGAGAGAGAGCTAGCTTTGGCTCCTCTTTTCATATGTCCCCCCTGCCCCCCACCCCGCCCCGGGCCTGTCCTATGTAAACTAGGCCAGCCAGGAGTATTGTTTGTTTTACCTGAGGTCTTCACTCCAGTCCTTGGACCTTCCTTTGTTCTATTTTCGTGGGCTTTTCCCTTCCTTGTCTTTTAGCCACCACCATTTTAGACTTCTTTCCCCTATTCTACCTACCTAACACTTTGAAGACTATTCTAAAGGGCACAGTACTTAATAGATGATTTCCTTACTGCTTAGTGAACTTCTGCAGGAACTGATACACCATTTTTCTAAAAAAAAAAAAAAAAAAAATTACTAGATCTGTGTGAAAAATAATTCCAGAGAGAAATAATCTTAGAACTACAGAGCTATAAACATTCAAAGATGGAGTTATTTAAAGGTCACTCATTTTAACCTCTCACTTGATGCTTTTAGGTCAAATTTCTGTGATGACATTTCAGGTCTTCCACAGACTAGCCTCAACCAGCTCAATATTCTGGTCTCATATTGTTCATACTTGCTAGTAGGAAGGTTAGAGAGCTGATGTCCATTTCAAAGACATGTCTGGCATGTTTATGTGCTCATGCAAGCTACCATCTTATTAGCATACTCATATAGGTTAGTGAACAAAAATTTTCAATTGAATTGTTATTATCTGAAAATTTCACTTTCAAATTTAAGTAAGCATATATATAGGAAAAGGAGGGAGTACGTCAAGGCTGTATATTGTCACCCTGCTTATTTAACTTCTATGCAGAGTACATCATGAGAAATGCTGGGCTGAAAGAAGCACAAGCTGGAATCAAGATGCCAGGAGAAATATCAATAACTTCAGATATGCAGATGACACCACCCTTATGGCAGAAAGTGAAGAGGACCTAAAAAGCCTGTTGATGAAAGTGAAAGAGGAGAGTGAAAAAGTTGGCTTAAAGCTCAACATTCAGAAAACTAAGACCATGGCATCTGCCCCCATCACTTCATGGGAAATAGATGGGGAAACAGTGGAAACAGTGTCAGACTTTATTTTTGGGGGGCTCCAAAATCACTGCAGATGATGACTGCAGCCATGAAATTAAAAGATGCTTACTCCTTGGAAGAAAAGTTATGACCAACCTAGATAGCCTATTCAAAAGCAGAGACATTACTTTGCCAACAAAGGTCTGTCTAGTCAAGGCTATTGTTTTTCCAGTGGTCATGTATGGATGTGACAGTTGGGCTGTGAAGAAAGCTGAGTGCTGAAGAATTGATGCTTTTGAACTGTGGTATTGGAGAAGACTCTTGAGAGTTCCTTGAACTGCAAGGAGATGCAACCAGTCCATTCTAAAGAAGATCAGTCCTGGCTGTTCTTTGGAAGGAATGATGCTAAAGCTGAAACTCCAGTACTTTGGCCACCTGATATGAAGAGTTGACTCATTGGAAAAGACTCTGATGCTGGGAGGGACTCGGGGCAGGAGGAGAAGGGGACAACAGAGGATGAGATGGCTGGATAGCATCCCCAACTCGATGGACATGAGTTTGTGTGAACTCCGGGAGTTGGCAATGGACAGGGAGGCCTGGCGTGCTGTGATTCATGGGGTCGCAAAGAGTTGGACATGACTGAGCGACTGAACTGAACTGACATATTTATAATGCAGAATCTCACTTATGCTTTATATCTTGAAATTCCTGTGAGTCACTTTGGAGAATAAGTATAAATTTATTACTACAACAAGGGAATGTTGTAAAAATGATTGATTGTGAAAGCTGCTAATATTTTGTGCAAACATCGACTATTAGGTATATTAAAACAATATGATATAAGTGGGTTGATTATTGTGGAAATGCTAAAAGAGTAGATTAGGTAATTTTAAGAAGAATATTATTTTTTTTTGTTCCCCAAAAGTGTATTGAAACAAAGTTGCAAGGCAGAAGAATGGAAAATAGATTGTGATGCAATTTCTACTCTTAATTGAAAAATTTTATATTAAGCAAAATAACTTTAAAAAATTGTACTAAATTTTAGATTACTTAATATTGTTTAGGTTTTAATGACCTACCTAAATCCAGTGGTCATTTCAGTTCTCATATTACTTGGAATATTATAAATTGATACAATTGATTACCACTTTTTGAAAATTTTTTTTCACTTGGATTTCGAGACACCACATAATCTCCTGTTTCTGGATACTACACTCCTTTTTGTTAAGTAAATAAAGCAGTAATTGACATGCTTATGAAGAAGTTTTCAATTTTTTGGTAATAAACAAGAATAGAACTGGTAGGTCATAAATGTATTAAAAAAATCTGCTATTGTTTTCCAAACTGATTGTACCATAGATCTGTTAGATCTAAGTGCTTCATATCCTTTTGTTATAGTCAGCCATTTTAATGGTTACCATTCTCTTGCATGTGTAGTGGTATCTCATGGTTTCAATTTATATTTCACTCATGACATATGATATGAGCCTTTTATTTGAATATTATCTTTTATTTGTATGGTGACTTCCCTGGTGGCTCAGATGGTAAAAGTGTCTGCCTACAATGTGGGAGAACTGGGTTCGATCCCTGGGTTGGGAAGATCCCGTGGAGAAGAAAATGGCAACCCACTCTTGCCTGGAAAATCCCATGGATGGACGGAGGAGCCTGGTAGGCTACAGTCCACGGGGTCGCAAAGAGTCAGATACGACGGAGCGACTTCACTTTCACTTTTTATTTGTATGTCTAATTTTTTAAAGAACTTTTTAGAATTCTTTTGTGCATTTCTAATTGGCTTTTCAGTCTTTTTTGTTATTGATTTGCAAAAGATACATTGTTGAATGTATATATATGCATCGCAAATAAAAGAGGAAAAAGTGAAACAGTGATGGGTGTTATTTTCTTGGGCTCCAAAATCACTGCTGATGGTGACTGCAGCCATGAAAATTGAAAACTCTTGTTCCTTGGAAGAAAAGCTAGGACAACTCTCGACAGCATATTATAAAGCAGAGACATCACTTTGACTACTGGACAAAGTTCTGTCTAGTCAAAGTTATGATTTTTCCAGTAGTCAAGTACGGATGTGAGAGTGGATCATAAAGAAGGCTGAGTGCTGAAGAACTGTTGCTTTTGAATTGTGTTGCTCGAGAAGACTCTTGGGAGTCCCTTGGACAAGACAGTGAGGAGATCAAACCAGTCAATCCTAAAAGAAATCAGTCCTGAATATTCATTGGAAGGACTGATGCTGAAGGTCCAATACTTTGGCCACCTGATACAAAGAACTTACTCATTGGGAATGACTCTGATGGTGGGAAAATTTGAAGGCAAAAGGAGAAAGGAGCAACAGAAGATGTGATGGTTAGACAGCATCACTGACTCAATGGACATGGTGGACAGAGGAGCCTGGCTTGCTGTAGTCCATGGGGTCCCAAAGAGTTGGACATGACTTAGCGACTGAACGACAACCACAATTTTGGATATTTTCTCCCAATCTGGCTTTCCTTTTCTTTTTTTCTTAACAATGTCTGTTGTTTATACTGTTTACAATGCATAGTTTTTGATTTTTCTCTTATGTTTAGTTGTCTTTAGGTTTGCAACAATTTTCTTGCCTACCTCTCTCACATACTTCTGGATTCTATTCTGTTCCATTCTATTTTTCTGTCTTTATGTCTGTATGATACCATCTTAACTACTGCAGATTTATAGTAACTATTAGAACCAAGCTGTGTATTTTCTTCAATTTTGTCCTTCTTTCTGAAGTTTGCTTTGCCTACCCTAGGTCCTTTGTATATCTATATACATTTTAGTATTGGCTTGCCAATTTCTCCATAAAATGTGTTGGGATTTTGACTGGAATTGTATTGAATTAGTAAATCAATATCAGGACAAAAAGCATCTTTATAATAGTGAATTTTCTAACCTATTGAATGGTGTGTACGTGTGTCTGTGTGTGCAAGCACACATGCACTCACTCATTCATGCCCAACTCATTGCGACCCCAAGGACTGTAGCCCACCAGGCTCCTATGTCTATGGAATTTTCCAGGCAAGAATACTGGAATGGATTTGCCATTTCCTACTACTGGGGATTTTCCTGACCCAGGTATGGAACTCACATCTCTGAGTCTCCTGAATTGGTGAGTAGATTCTTTATCATTATGCTACCTGATACACCTCCTTATTTATTTAGTAGGTATTATTTATACAGTTTCTCTCAGAATATTCTTTAATGTTCTATAGTTTTCTATATGGTGGTCTTAAATGTCTTTTGTTAAGTTTATTGCTGGTTATTTTAGATTTTTTTCTGCTACTAAAAAATATGCTAATTTAAAAATGTTTCAATCCCCATTGTTTGTTGCTGACATGAACAAATATATTTCATATATTAACCTTGTACTTAAGACTTGGTGGGAGCTTCCCTAGTGGCTCAGAGAGTAAAGAATCTGCCTGCAATACAGGAGACCCAGCTTCATTTCTTGGGTCCAGAAGATCCCCTGGAGAAGGGAATGTGAACACACCCCAGTATTCTTGCCTGGAAAATTCCATGGGCAGAGGAACCTGGCGGGCTACAGTCCATGGGATTGCAAAGAATAGGACACAACTGAGCTTGGTAGAATTCATTTATGGGATCTAGTACTTTTTTTTTTAGAATCCTTTGAATTTTTTAGGTGTACACTTGTTTAAAGTCTTCCCAGGTGGCATTAGTTGTAAAGAACCTGCCTGCCAATGCAAGAGATGTAGGAGACACAGGTTTGATACCTGGGTGGAGAAGTTGCCCTGGAGGAGGGCATAGCTACCCACTCCAATATTCTTGTCTCGAGAATCCCATGTACAGAGGAGCCTGGCGGGCTACAGTCCATAGCATCAAGGATAGTTGGACACCACTGAAATGCCTTAGCACAAATGCACCCACACTTATTCAATTTAGAAACAATCACGTTTCTCTTTTTCTTTTGTAATTTTTATGAGTATTATTTAAAATTGTTCCCTTACTCTATCAGATAGAACCCCAGTACAATGGGAACAGAAGTGCTGAGAGCAGAAATACTTCCTGGGTTTTTTTGTGACTTGAGTTAATAGTGTTTAATATTTTAATACTGTGAAGTTTGCTGTAGACTGCTGGAAGTCGTCTATCAAATTGAGGATATTTCCTTTTATTTCTAGTTTTCTGAGAGGTTTTTTTTTTTTTTTTTAAAGAAGTGCTGGATTTTGACTAACCCTTTTATTACATTTATTTAGGTTATGTAGTTCTTCCCTTTGTATTATTGGAATTAATTCCCCCTTTCTTATTTTACTATCCTTTTAATATAATATTGGATTGATTTGCTATTATTTTATGTTTTACATTTGTTTATGAAAGATGTTATACCATCATGTCCTTTCCATGTAATATCATTATCAAGTTTTGATTTTATTGGCTTCAAAATAGATTGGAAAGTGTTTCCTTTTCCTGTTTTCTGAAAGTGTGTGGGTGTTATTGGGTGTTTTTCTTTTTTTTTTTAGACCTTAATGATTGATAGAACTCACCCCTGAAGCCATCCTGGAAGGAGCTTCCTTTTCAGAAAGTTTAAAAATGATTGATTTAATTTCTTTATAAAAGAAAATGCTATATATGTTACCTATTTCTTGCTTTAATTTTGCTAATTGGTGTATTTGAGGGAACTTGTTCATTTAATGTACTTTATCAAATGTATTGGACTTTTTGCTGTTCAGTCACTAACTTGTGTCTGACTCTTTGTGACCTCATCGACTTGAAGCATGCATGCCTAAAGGTGTTAATTATATTTCCTTTTTTTTTTTAATGTTTGTAAGATCTGTCTTGATGTGCCAGTTTCCATTATTGATATTAGTACTTTGTGTTTCTTGCTCTCTCTCTTTTTTTTTAAAAAGTTGATCAGAATTGCTAGGGATTCATCAATTTTATATCTTTCAAAAAGCCAAATTTCATTGTTGAATTTTTTTTTTTAATTTTTCTCTTCTGGTTTTTGATCTTTATTAATTTAGAGAAATTATTTTTTCTATTTTATTTCTTGTATTTACCTTGGATGCGTGTATGCTAAGTCACTTCAGTCATGTCTGACTCTTTGTGACCCAATGAACTGGCGCCCACCAGACTCCTCTGTTCATGGGATTCTCCAGGCGAGAGTACTGAAGTGAGTTGCCATGCCCTCCTCCAGGGGATCTTCCTGACCCAGGGATCAAACCCACATCTCGAGTCTCCTTCATTGGCAGGTGGGTTCTCTACCACTAGCACCGCCTGGAAAGCCTTCTATTTACTTTAGGTTACTTTAATCTTTTTTTCTATAACTTCTTAAGGTAATGCCATAAGTGACATCTCACAAAATCTGACATATTGTTTTCTTATTATCACTAAGTTCAAATATTTTCTAACTTCACTTTTGATTTTTTGTTGACCTCTAGGATATTAAGAAATGTATGCTTAATTTCCAAGTATTTGGAGAATTTCTAGATACATCATTATTGTTGAGTTCTAGTTAAACTTCTTTGTGGTCAAAAATACTTTGTATAGTTTCAATACTTTGAGAAATTTGAGGTTTATTTTGAGGTTATATCATATGGTCTGTCTTGGTGAATATTCTATGTGCTTTTGAAAAGACTGTATGCTGTAGCTTCTGGGTGTGTTGCATTATCATTTGATTAGGACAAGTTGACAGTATTATTCAAAACTTTCTTTAAATTTGCATTGATTATTTCATCTAGTTCTTCTATCAATGGTAGAGGAGTACTGAAATCTCCAAATGATCTTTTTTTTTTTCTTTTAGTTTTGTTAATTTCGTTTCATTTACTTTGATGCTCTGTTTTAGGTTCTTATACATTAAGAACTACTGTTTTCTTGATAAACCATCAACCATCTTATTATTGTGAAATGCCTTTCCTTGTCTTGGGAAATATTCTTTGTTTTAAAGTCCCCTCTGTCTGGTATTAATTGAATCATACCAGCTTTCTTTTGATTAGAGTTTTAATAGTATGTGTATTTCCATCTCTTCTCTTTTAACCCATCTGTGTCTTTATGTAAAACATGTTTCTTATTAACAGTATGTAGTTGGGTTAAAAAAAAATCCATTCCCAAATCTCTATCTTCTAATTGAAGTGTTTATTATATAAAAACATACTTATGGATCTGTCTGGATTTAAGTCTATCATCTTGTTTTAGTCTCCAGTTTGTTACCCTTCTCTGTCCCCATATTCAGGTTGTTATTTTCACCAGTTATCCTTCAGTTTTAGAACTGTTTTGTGTGTTCCAACCCCCTGGCCCATGTTGGTATTATGCGTATCAGAGAACCGTCACGAAACCTCTGGATAACTAAGCCCAGATACTGTAAGGAAGGCATTTTTGCTCCTTCTATTTCTATCAAAATGTAGCATTTATCTAAGATGTGTTCAATGACAATTGTCAGTCTCTTACAGTTCTCTTTTACCAGTAGGGAAGCTTTATCCTATTTAAGCAATGAGTTTGGCTCTTGATCCTCACCTTGTGTGGGAGTAGTTTTAATTTCAATCCCTTTCAGGAGTCAGACTCCATTGCCTACTTTCAGATGTGAAACCCTGGAGGCTGCTTTTTTTTTTTTTTTTAATCTCTGCTTTCTGCTTTTTATTTTTGTTGTTTTTCAGGTATATATAGTCATTAACATTATATTTGAAAACGGCTACATCTCTATAATGTTTCATTTTAAGTTTTATCAATTCTTTTTGCAATATCAGTGACAGTTGGCTGAACATGTGTGTGTTTGGTGCATAAGTGTGTGGCTTTTTGTGTGGGTGGATGTGTGGGTGTATGTACCTTACAGAGACTTACCATGCTATCTTGACTGGAAGTCTTGTTTCTTTATCTATAAGATAGAGATAATAATATTTCATTGTAAGTTCGTTGCAAGCTTTGAGTGATATAAGGCATGTTGTGTGCTTGGCAAAATACCTGGCTTATAAAAATACTCAGTAAATATTATGGAGCATTTTACTATGAAATAGAATCACTCAGTTCATTATAAAATGGTAGATAAGAGCATGAGCATGAGCGAAAATAAAAATTGCATCAGATGCTGAAAATTGTATTTGAATAAATGCTTTTTATACAACTATTTTCTGAGGGTAGAATGTATGAGTAGGGGTGTGGTACTTCCTTTGGTCTATGAATATTTTTGGAAGAAACGTTAATCCCTTGGACAGCCATTAGTGAAAGGCGGTGTTGGGAGACCATTCTCCATGGTATTTTGTTTTTCTACTCATTTGCAAAATGAGTCACTGGATGACCTTTATTCTGATCTTTTCAAGGATGTGTGTCCAGCATCCCGTGAACAGCTCTACAAACTGCTATCTAATATCAGCTCAATTGAGATAGAGAAGTTCTTCATTCTCCTTGATTAATTTTTCATGTACCTCACACTCAAAAGGGAACTCTAATGTTCCAGGCTTTCATAGGTCCCACCAGATGGTAGAAATAAAACAATATCCTTGGGGACTACCAGTATTAAGCTCAAAGGCATATCCTACTGTTATCTGGCCTGGGCAGCAGAGTTCTTGCCAGTTTTACCAACCTAAGCACTATGGTCTTTCCTGAGCATGCCTTTCAGTGGAAGTAAATCTTCAGAGGTCATCAAAATATATAATTTGCCCCAAGTGGGCATCCTCTTTCCTTAAGATTTCTCTTGTAGTTCCCTTTACTCCCTCAAACTCCTGTACATCTGCAGATGATCTTAAAATATAGGGTCATTTATAGGACTCTTTAGGATTCTCTCATCAACGTCCACCCCATGCTGCCTCAATTGTGAAATCTCCATGTAGTTTGGTTGGGATTAGACTCACCTGCTTCTCCTGCTGTAACCTTGCTCTTCTAAATACTCCATATGCATTTCTGAGTTAGAGAAGAGGTGTAGTGAATTTTCATAACAACTTATATGTTAAAATTTTTTGTAAATCTTGGGTAATGTCAACTGCCTTCTGTTTTATTCATAGCTTATCAGATCTCTCTAATTTTATCCCTTTAGAAGCTTAGAATTCTAAGAAACACCGTCTTCTCCTTTTATACATTTTATTGTGACAAAAGCTCTCAGAGCTGTCTATTGCATGCAGCTGTTTCCTATTTGAAACTTTTGCTCGGTATTATTTTTCTACCTCTGGTTCAGCAGTAACTTCATTGGAACATTAGCTGTCAGTTCACCATCCTCACTCTCTTTGACACCCCTCCCTCCAGCATTGACTCTTTGGTGGTGAGAGGTGTTATGAAAGCGCCACTGGCAGACAGGTGATGGATTATTTCTTTTTTATTCTCACTTTCCAGTGATCATTGAACTTGTTTTCCTAGATGAAAGTGGAGTTGCTTCTGCAAGCAACTAAGTTGTCTTAAGCAAATGAATGTAGTGACTTGCATTTACACACAACATAGTGTTTCACATTTACTGCATCTGGGGTTTGAGAAAAACCACACTTTAAAGCAATATGAAATGTGTTTTGCAGAACTGATAGGGATTTAGTATTGTATAGAAGATTACATAGGGTAAACTACAGAGAAATCAAAAGTAAATAAGTGTAAGAAAATCTTATATGGTGGGATAGGGAGAAGACATGAAAATAAAAAGTACATATAGCCTTTTAGGAGTGATGAAAGAAGGAGAAAATATCAAGGTAACAACTGTGGTTTCTAAGCACAGATTCTACTTATGACATGAATTTAGACAGGACCGTCAGAATTCTGCATTTCAATTTTGAAGTGTCCTGTTTTTATTTATGTTACAGTTTTAGTTCCTTTCCAATAATATCTTAGAAACATAATCTTAGAAGGAATTTACTCTTGATTTTTACATACATGATGAATGCCTTCAAAGATGTTAACACACTGTGGTTGAACCTGAGAGTCATCTCTCAAAGTTGATAGGTTACACCTAGGAAACAGATGATAAGAAGTTGGCATACAACACGGAAGATAAATCAACCTGACCACTATACATTTTCTGACCCAGATACTAAATGATAACTGGTTTACTTAAGAGACAGTTCTCTAGCCATTTTTGTCAATTTTCTGAGTGATGACACACATATAAATTGTCTCTGGTCTTATTTATTGATACTGGCAGAAGAATAAATGTCACTTTGTACCAAAAAATGTCCAAACAAGTCCTCCTTTTGAAGACCTTACTATCTAATGATTACAAATATATATTTCAAGCTTGATGACCTTGAAGAAATTCTTGATAAGATTATCAAGGGGGAGGAAGGTTGTCAAACACATAGACATTATGAGGAGATTTACAGGTACCTAGCAAAGAAAATTCTTGGCACTTGTTAGTCAATCTGTTATATAGAACCAAGAAACTACAAAACTGGTGGTAGTAAATAGTGTATTCAAAATTTAACATTTCAGAAAGAAGCAAAAGGACCTTGTGAATGAATTACAAAAGGAGGAGAAAAATTGAAGGAAAATTAAATTGTCAGTAGAACATAAATGGATTTTGAGAATGTTGGGCTGCAATTTCCATTCTTATCCATTATGAAGTTTATGGCAATAGAACTAACTTTATCTTTTAAAAATATGTATATTGTCTTCTGAAAGTAATATTAATTTTGAAAAATTAGAATTTAAAACACTGGTAAAATAACAATAAAATCTGAACCCTAACAATATCTGGTGATATGGGAATCTGAGTTGACCCTAGAGGAAAATTTGTTGTTGTTGTTCAGTCGTGTCTGACTTTTCGAGACCCATGGACTTCTGCATACCAGGTTCCCTGTCCTTCACTATTTCCCAGAGTTTGCTCAAACTCATGTCCATTGAGTCAGTGATGCCATCCAGCTATTTCATCCTCTGTTACCCTCTTCTCTTCTTGCCTTTAATCTTTCACAGCATTATGGTCTTTTTAAACGAGTCGGCTTTTTGCATCAGCTGGCCAGAGTACTGGAGCTTCAGCTTCAGCTTCAGCATCAGTCCTTCCAATGAATATTCAGTGTTAATTTCCTTTAGGAATGCCTGGTTTGATATCCTTGCAGTCCAAAGGACTCTCAAGAGCCTTCTCCAGCACCACAGTTCAAAAGCATCAATTCTTTGGTTCTCAGCCTTCTTTATGGTCCAAGTCTCATATCATGACCCCTGAGAAATAGCAGTAACTAGAAGGATCTGCAAGCCAGTGTAAGAAAGGACTGCAGAATGATGGAGTAGGACCAGGAAAGGGACTTCAAGCCAGAGTGTTCAGGTTGGAGAGAAAGCTCTGCTAATTACTCTCTGTTTTTAGTTACTTTAGAGAAGTCCTTTATCTGAGTCTCAGGTTCATCATGCATGAATGTGACAATTATATTGCCTTTTCCACCTCTGAGGATTACTGATAAAATTAATTTTTCATTTCCAACAGAGACTACAGTTCATTGCTCCTAGGCCTTTTAAACCATCCCTCATCTGTTGATGTCCTTTCTACTTTCCTTATTCAGAATAGATTCTATGACCTATGGTTATAACGACTCCCTTTTGTATGCTCTCAACTCCTTTCCTCCATTTGCTCTTCCAATGCATTTGGCAAAACCACCAGCTTGGCTAAATTTAACTCTCGACATGCTTTGCACCTGCATTCATGAAACTCAAAGTAGCTGGGGAGGCACAAAATCATGAGGGGTGATTTTACTTTAAATTCATGTCCACTAACTTCAAGTAAGCTCTTAGTGTTTCTATGATAATAATACTAGATTTTAATTTTATTTCCAGTTAGAGTTTGGAACTAAGATTATGTTAATGTCATAAATTTTAACTTCATAAAATGATCTTTAAAAATGTTTTATTGTCTTTAACATGTTCCCTATGATGTGAATTCTTCTTTGATATTTGGTAGAATTCATCTGTAAAACTGTCTGGATTTATGTGTGTGTGTGTGTGTGTGCGTGTGTATGTGTGTGTGTGTAGATTTTGGACTATCATTTTATATTTGAAAATGAGTAGAGATATTTTAAAGTTTCTTATTTCTTCTTGTGTTTTACAAGTGCCATTTTCTAGGAGGTGTTGAATTTCAGTTGTAAGTTCAATTTGGTAGCATGAAATTATGCATAACATTCTTATTTGCTTAAATATCTACTGTATAATATGCCCCTTAAAAAAATTAGGTATTAGTTAAGTATTACTTAATTTTACCTCCTGTCTTATTTTTCATGAACAGTTTTGCCAGATTATTTTATGTGTCTTCAAATATTCAGTGTTAACATTGGTCTCATATTTCAAGCAATATTTCTCCAAAATATTAACTTTTACTTTTCTCTCTCAAGTTTTTCTGTTTTCTTTTTTATAACTTAATATTTATGTTTGACTCTCTAATTTTTCATTTCAATTTTCTAATAGATGCATTTTCCCATACCTAATACCTTGTTTTTGTCCCCTGGGCTGTCAATACTCAAACTTAGCAATCCTAGATACTGTCAATTTCAGGACAACTGAAGTTTTATTCTAGTTTAAACCCCTACTTCTATTTCATTTTTATTATTGAGTCATCTTTGTATCTCCCTCTCTTTTTTGTCTATTTCTTTTTGTGTTTGAGAATTTCCTTTATGGTTTCACCACTTCATCTGTATATTGACACTTAAAAAAATTACATTTTATTTTGAAATTATGTTTTTGAACAGATTTTTTCAGAGACTATAGATTTTAATGTTACCCCAAGTAGAAATATTTCTTAAATAATTAATTTTTGTTTTTGTAGACTTTTTTTTCATATATAGCTATTATTTCTATGACTTCTCTGGTGGTTCAGTGGTAAAGAGCCCACCTGGCAATGGGGGAGATGTGGGTTCAATCCCTGTGTCAGAAAGATTCCTTGGAGAAGGAAATGGCAACCCACTCAGTATTCTTGTCTGGAAATACTATGGACAGTAGAGCCTGGCATGCTATAGTACAAGGGGTTGCAAAAAAGTCAGACGTAGCTTAGCGACTAAACACACACTCACACACACACAATTATTTCTATATTGTAGCTCATGATGTATCTTTCATGTCTATCATTTGTGTTTGATTGCCTTTTCCCCCTTTTCCATGATCCTTTTGTGTCAGTTGCTAAATCTGATTACCTATCTTATTACTTTTCTACAGTGAGTTTTCAGATTCCTTTCTTTCTCTCTTTCAGATTATTTTTGTAGTATTGCCCATTTGTCTTTCCCTCAAACTCTTGTATATCATCTCATTATATCTCCCCCTACCCTACTCCTCTCTCTCTCAATGGAATCCACATCTGTTTTTCTGTTGTTATTGCTGAAAAACAGTTGCAGGTTGAATCTCTTTGAGTACCATCACTCTCTCCTTGGGGATCTTTTGAATCTTTTCTTTGGAACCTATGTAGGAAGGTAAGTTTATATTAACCATTTGGTCATCTTTGTCAAGCAGAGATGAGGATAGGAAGCTGGAACCTGAGTCGTTGCTGTAATAGAACTCTGCTTTTGCAGGCTTATATTTGTATTTATTGATTCACTTATTTTTACCCTGCTTCTGGGCACATGCTCTGCTAAAGTGGGGGGATTATTCTATTCCTCTGAGAGCATATATTTCATCATTATTCTCCTCAGTCATGGTGGCTTGGCTATTTTAGATAAATTCTGATTAGGAAATACACTCCATTTATAAACTTTCTCTCTGCGAACATGGGAGACATTGCTAGTTATTTATTCAGTATTTATTTAACATTTATTCTTATTAGCTGAACTTTGATTCTATTCAGAGTGGCAATTGGTTCACACAAACATCCTATCTTCCAGCCTCTCTTGTAGCTAGTGGTTGCTATATGCCACATTAGGTTGAATCATACACTATGTTTATTTTTATGTTGTTATTGTTCAGTCAACCAGTGGTGTACTACCCTTTGTGATCCCATGGACTACAGCATGCCCGGCCTCTCTGTCCCTCACTAACTCCTGGAGTTTGCCCAAGTTCATGTGGTCACATGAGTGATACTGTCCACCATCTCATCCTCTGATGCCCTCTTCTTCTGCCCTCAATCTTTCCCAGAATCAGGAATTTTTTCATTGAGTTGTCTGTTTGCATTAGATGACCAAAATACTGGAACTTCAGCTTTCAGCATCAGTCCTTTAGTGAATATTCAGGGTTGATATGCCTTAAGATTGACTGGTTTGATCTCCTTGCTGTCCAAGGGACTTTCAAGAGTCTTCTCCAGCACCACAGTTCAAAAGCACCAATTCTTTGGTGGTGTGCCTTCTTTACAATTCTGCTTTCACAGCCTTACATAACCACTGGGAAGACCATAGCTTTGACTATACAGACCTTTGTCAGCAGAGTAATGTCTCAACCTTTCAATGCACTGCCTAGGTTTGTCATCTTTTTTCTGCCAAGAAGCAATCATCTTCTGATTTCATGGTTACAGTCACCATCTGCAGTATAAACACAATTGATTATCAGCAAAAATTATGTGACCAAATATAATATTTTTGGTCAAGAAGATGTAAATGAATATCACTAGGTGGAGTTTTTGTGAAGCAGTTTATAGGAAATATGTTTTGCTTGCTTGTTTTTCAACTCTCTGTTCTTTGTCTTTTCCCCTTACTTATTCTTCTTTGGTCTTTAACTCAATAACTGGCATTGCAGTTACATCAGCTGGACTGCATACCTCTGGATGTTATTATATTAGAAAAATCAGCTTCTGTTTAGTTACTCTAGTTCCTCTCTCATCCTCATCATTGCTTTTGCCGATGATGACTCATAGCTAAGAAAATGGCTCCAAATAAATTTGGCTGGTTTCCTGTCTACAGGCACTCTCTCTTATCTCTAGTCCTTGGTTCTCCAGATTGAGGGGTGGGGAGGTTCATTCTTGAATTGAGATGAATTTGTGATACTATTAGAGAGAGGCATGCTCAGAGAACTGTAAAGAAAGACTGTTCTGGGATTTCCCAGGCGGTCCACTGGTTAAGAAGAATCTGCCTTCCAATGCAGGGGACATGAGTTCAATCTCTGGTCTGGGAACTAAGATCCCACATTCTGTGAGGAACTATGCCTATGTGTGCCACAGTTACCGAGGCTTGTGTGCCCGAGAACCTGTGCTTCTCAATAAAAGAAGCCACTGCAGTGAGAAGCCTGCTTGCCACAACACTAGTTGCCTGCATGCAGCAACAAAGCACTAATCTGCCACCATGAAGATCCAGCACAGTCATAAATAAAATAGAGAAAAAGACTATCCTTTTTGACTACACCTGCCTATGTCCCAAACCACTGGCCATATAAACCTGGAGATAGAAGACATTATTCAGATTTCTTTCATTTACTTTCTGTGACACTTTGCTGCTGCCTTTGAGGGAAGAGCACATGGTGGTCCTATATACGGAGCTTAATCTGGGTCATGACTGATGTGTTTGGGGATTAATGGGCTGTAGCATGCATGAAGCTGACTCTGGTCCTGATTTAGGGCTAACAGCATGGTAATTAGTTAGTTAATGTTAGTTGCTAGTCATGTTTGATTCTTTGAGACCCCTTGGATTCTAGCCTGCTGGTCTCCTCTGTCCATGGGATTCTCCAGGCAGGAATAATGGAGTGGGTTGGGATTCCCTTTCCCAGGGGATCTTCCTAACCAGGAATTGAACCCAGGTCCCACATTGCAGGCAGATTCTTTACCATCTGAGCTACCAGGGAAGCCCTGAGAGCTTTGCTGACAGCAGGGTATGTTACATTACAGCATGGTAATGGCTACTCCTAATTAAGTTCCTACCTTGTGCCAGATACTGTGCTAAGCAATTGACCTATATTCACTGTTTTAACTCTTATAACAATATAAGGGTTGTATTATTAACAACTTCATTTTCAAGATAAAGCAACTGAGACAGTGAGAGATTGAATTATTTGCTCAGTGTCACATGGTTAGAGTGAGGCTGAGCTGGAATGGAAGTATGGCAGCTGGACTCCAGAATCTGTGCTGTCATCCATAACCTGTTGGCTACTTCTTCTGACCCTCTCCCTGAAAGTTTGAACCACGTAAGTAAAGAGTCTGTGCTGAGAGAGGTATGAGAGAAGAAAAGAAAAGGAAAAAAATACAAGTTGTTGGAGAGGAACAGACACTGAAGAAGCTACCAGGACATAAAAACAAGACTCTCCCCACTCTGACGCTCTGATTTTATCCTTGTTGTTTAGTTGCTAAGTCATGTTCGGCTCTTTTTAACATCCTGGACTGCAGCACAACAGGCTTCCCTGTTCTCCCCTGTCTCTCAGAATCAGCTCAAGTTCATGTCCATTCAGTTGGTGATGCCACCCAACCATCTCATCCTTTGCCACCCTCTTCTGCCTTCAATCCTTCCCAGCATCAGGTCTTTTCCAGTGAGTTGGCTCTTTGCATCAGGTAGCTGAAGTATTGGAGCTTCAGTATCAGCATCAGTCTTTCCAATGAATATAGAGGGTTGATTTCCTTTAGAATTGACTGGTTTTCTCTCCTTGCAGTCCAAGAGATTCTGAAGAGTCTTCTCCAACACTCTAGTTCAAAAGCACAAATTCTTCAGTGCTCATCCTTTTTTATGGTTCATCTCTCACATCTGTACATGACTACTAGAAAAGCCATAGCTTTGACTATATGTACCTTTGCTGGCAAAGTGATGTCTTTGCTTTCTAATATGTTGTCTAGTTTTATCATAGCTTTCCTTCCAAGAAGCAAATGTCTTCTAATTTCATGGCTGCAGTCATCGTCTACAGTGATTTTGGAGCCCAAGAAAAGAAAATCTGTCACTGCTTCTACTTTTATCCTACTGTGTACTATATCCAGAAAAAGTTCAGTTCAGTTCAGTTCAGTTCAGTTCATTTCAGTCACTCAGTCATGTCCGACTCTTTGTGACCCCATGAATCGCAGCACACCAGGCCCCCCTGTCCATCACCAACTCCCAGAGTTCACTCAGATTCATGTCCATCGAGTCAGTGATGCCATCCAGCCATCTCATCCTCGGTCGTCCCCTTCCCCTCCTGTCCCCAATCCTTCCCAGCATCACAGTCTTTTCCAATGAGTCAACTCTTTGCATGAGGTGGCCAAAGTACTGGAGTTTCAGCTTTAGCATTATTCCTTCCAAAGAACTCCCAGGACTGATCTCCTTCAGAATGGACTGGTTGGATCTCCTTGCAGTCCAAGGGACTCTCAAGAGTCTTCTCCAACACCACAGTTCAAACGTATCAATTCTTTGGTGCTCAGCCTTCTTCTTCACAGTCTAACTCTCACATCCATACATGACCACAGGAAAAACCATAGCCTCGACTATATGGACCTTAGTTGGCAAAGTAATGTCTCTGCTTTTGTTATCCACTGTTAAATGTCTCTGAGATTTTTCCATTTCAGGCAGAGATGTATGAGACTTTTCTCTCCCACTGCCATCCTTCCATCAAAATCTGAGGCACTTCTCTGACACTCGATCCTACTTTGGCTTCTGTGGAGCAGCTTAGTGTCATAGGAAACCTGATTCTCTGAAGTGTGATGGTCTTGGATTGGTTATCCTTTTCAGCTGCTCACTAACGTTTCTGATCCTTGACCTGGATAAGTTACTGAATGGCTTTCAGCCTTTGTCTCCTTCTTCATGTACTGGGAACATGAGTTGTTACACACAGCCATGTTCATTCAATCAACAAATCTGTGTTGTCTGTTTTGTGCTGATCACTGTAAGTAACGTTTTGTCACAAGAAGTGAAATGAAAGTGAAAGTGTTAGTCACCCAGTAATGTCTGACTCTTTGCCCCCTCATGGACTATAGCCTACCAGGCTCCTCTATCCATGGGATTCTCCAAGCAAGAATACTGGAGTGGATAGCCATTCCCTTCTGCAGGGGATCTTCCCAAACCAGGGATCAAACCTGGGTCTCCTGCATTGCAGACAGCAAGTAGATATTAAAGAATATTTTATCTTATCCATAATGGAATCTATAATCCAGTGGAAAAGACAGATAAGTATATACACAATCACCCCTCCTGTGGGCAGTGATGAGACTGGGGTGAATACAGGCTTTTGTCGGGAGGATTACGGAGCACCCGGTTGGTGAGAGGCACTCAGCAATTGTAGGTGCTCCTTTGCTTCTTCTACCTCCTCCCTTATTCTGCTGCCAACCCTTAGATACACATGTCGGGTTTCATTTCAGAAGACTTCTTGTAGCCTGTGATATCTTTTTAGCTTCAGTGTACGATGTGGTTCTGAGATGATGCTGTCTCATGACCTTCAAAATCCAAATAAGGTGATTTGTGTCATGTGCAGTTTGCACCTTGGGCAACTATTTTTCTCATCAGTCCACATGTGTTATTTAGCATATCAAACTTAAATTTTCTTTAAGAGAAAAAAATTTTGAGAATTCAAGAGAAAACTGCAACAAGCAAATCTTAAAATTTGAGGGAAAATGAAATCTTTTTTTTTTTTTACCTTCTTATTGTTTGTGTACTATACTTACAGAATTACTTACTATGGATTTTAAGGTCTGCCTCTCAATTATCCCATTTCAAGGTTTAAATGTGAAAAATGTGAGAATTTGGGAGATTAATTTCTCCCAGAATTGACATTAGATTTGGATGCTTCTGCTTCATGAGTTTTGTTGTCAGATCAGACCCTCCATTGTCACAGGTAAGTACATATGACCTCATGTACTTGTTTGAGTCATCATGAAAATAGTCTAACGTTCAGAATGTTGTCCATAAAGATCAGGGAGAAGATTTTACATATATATATATATATATATATATATATACACTTTTATTTTGTTCCAATCTCTCTATAGACTCACCGTGATTCTGTAAAACCACGAGATGGAGGGGCTATATGGAATGTAGTGGATCTATTTTCAATGTTTATGAAAGCGGTGACGTAAATACTCTTAGCTTAGAAAATAAAGGGAGATGAATATTATAAGAAAATGTGTAGACTCACTAGGGGAGGATGAAGGAAATATTTAGGACCACATTAATTTGTAAACAACTTGATCCAAAATGATCTGTTGACTGTTTAGCATGGTGACTAGAAAGCTTTTTATTTCCAAATGGACAAATATTACTACAGATCACTTTATATTAGTGGTTATCTTTAAAAAATATGTTATAAAAGCATTTTATATGAAAACATCTATATTTACCTGCTACCAACACTGAAACCAAAGGAGGCAATATCCAGAACGTTTTCCTTGTAAGCAAGTAGGAGCTCAAAATATACAAACTCACAGAGTGGTGGGATTGGGGGTCAGTGGTAGGGAGATGGGTGGAGGGCTCTGCAATGGGTCTTCCAAACTCACTGTGCAAAAAAGAAGAAAAAAAACAACACGCAGTCTTTTGCAGTTTAGGAGTATTTTGCCATAATCAGAATAATTTAATCTTGAATTTTCAATGCAGATAATCTATATAAGAGATGGGCTAGCAATGCCACAAGCTATTTCCACAGTTCCGTTTGTGAAATATCATTAAGCAAATATCCTACGAATGCTCTGTAAGTCAGTGATTACATAGTCAAAGCATTTCACTCTGCAATAAAACCTTTATCAAGATTTAATTACCATGAAAGCAGAAAGGCATGAGGAGTTGGGATCTTTACCTTAAATCATAGTTAAAGCCCACAAATATTTAGGATTTTATTTAATTGAGCCCAAGACAAAAACAAAGCTAATGAATGGCAAAGTTCATTATGTAACTTCTAATTAATATAACACTATGATTGCTCAGAAAATTGATTTAAACATATACACAGACATATATGTAATACATACATGTCTGTATTATTGTTATTTCATATAAGATATGTACATATAGCTGTGTGGCGGAGGGGGGGAGTTGTGTGTAGTTGTGTGACATGTTATGTTGTTTTCATGGCCAGATTTATTCTTACAAAAGTAGAAGGTTTTTTTTTTTTTTTGTGACAATTACATCCTACTTCCTTGAATGTGGCTTTTAGAATTTCATATCCTGCTCTTCTGTGAGTTCCATTTTCTGCTTTTGAGTTCCATTTTCTGCTTTAGAGTCCCAAAATAGGAATATAATAAAAAAACATTAAGCCTCCTTGGTTGACTTAGAAAATTGCAGCGTGATATTCCCAATAACCAATCCCATAAAGTAGGAGTTGTTTTATAAGCAAAGATGTCCAAATAACTTAAACATAACCTCATTTCTGTGGAAAATTGTGAAGGCTGCCTTGATTCCTCATTCTATCCTCTACTACACATGCTTTATAGTGAAAGTGAAGAAAACTAAAAAATATTAGTGCAGAAGAAGCACAAAATAAAACAAAGGGGTTGGATGCTCTTAGACTGAATACTGCACACTGAACATGTAACTGCATCAGATCCAAGGAGAATGAGTTGGAGACCAGAGATGTCTGTTAAGGACCCTGGTGCCTTCTCATCCATTTGCTACAACCTCTTCAAGAGGAGGCTATTGCAGGCTCTCTGCCATTCAGAATGTGTTTTGAAACCCTTTACTGGGGTGTGAAATGACATTTTTGCCCCCTAAATAGACTAAGGATCTCATCCTTTATTATCTCATTGCTTATAATATAATGCTGAAAATAAAAGTTTGAGCACAATAAAGGTATAGATGCAATGAAATCTAATTGAATGAATTTAGAATGCAAATATATAAACCTTAAAGAAAAATTCAAAGTAATGCACCACTGCAGGGGAGCAATTCATTTGGAGTGCTAATCATGCACATTCAAAGGTTGCTCTCAGCTGTTAATATCCTTCATATGTTAGCTTAGCTCAGTGTTTACTACACTTGTATAATGAACAGACCTCCCTTAAACAAAAAGTGTGAAAATTCTTTGGCATTGTCTTTCTTTGAGACTGGAATGAAAACTGACCATTTCCAGTCTTGCGGCCACTGCTGTGTTTTCCAAATTTGCTGGCATATTGAGTGCAGCAGTTTCACAGCCTCATCTAGGATTTGGAATAGGTCAACTGGAATTTCATCATCACCACTAACTTTGTTTGTGGTGATGCTTCCTAAGAGCCACTTGACTTTGGACTCCAGGATGCCTGGCTCTAGGTGACTGATCACACCATCGTGGTTATCTGGGTCATGAAGTTCTTTTTTGTATAGTTCTTCTGTGTATTCTTGCAAGCTCTTTGTAATATATTTGATTTCTTTTAGGTCCATAAAATTTCTGTCCTTTATTGTACCCATCTTTGCATGAAATATTCCCTTGGTATCTCTAATTTTCCTGAAGAGATCTCTAGACTTTCCCATTCTATTCCTCTGTTTCTTTGCAGTGATCACTGAGGAAGGCTTTCTTATCTCTCCATGCTTTTCTTTGGAACTCTACATTCAAATGGATATATCTTTCCTTTTCTCCTTTGCCTTTCACTTCTCTTCTTTTCTCAGGTAATTTGTAAGGCCTCCTCAGACAAAAAGACAGTTTTGTGTTTTTGCATTTCTTTTTCTTGGGGATGGTCTTGATCACTGCCTCCTGTACAATGTCACAAACCTCTGTCCATAGTTCTTCAGGCTCTCTGTCTATCAGATCTAATCCCTTGAATCTCTTTCTCACTTCCACTGTATAATCATAAGGGATTTGATTTAGGTCATACCTGAATGGTCTAGTGGTTTTCCCTACTTTATTTAATTTTAGTCTGAATTTTGCAATAAGGAGTTGATGATCTGTGCCACAGTAAGCTCCCAGTCTTATTTTTGCTGACTGTATAGAGCTTCTCCATCTTTGGCTGCAAAGAATATGATCAATCTGATTTCTGTATCGACCATCTGGTAATGCCCATGTATAGAGTCTGCTCTTGTGTTGTTGGAAGAGGATGTTTCCTTTGACCAGTACATTCTCTTGGCAAAAGTCTGTTAGCTTTTGCCTTGCTTCATTTTGTACTCCAAGGCCAAATTTGCCTGTTGTTCCAGGTATCTCTTGACTTTCTACTTTTGCATTACAGTCCCCTATGATAAAAAGGACATCTTTTTTTGGCTGTTAGTGCTAGAAGGTCTTGTAAGTCTTCATAGAACTGTTCAAATTCAGCTTCTTCAGTGGTACTGATCAGGGCATAGACTTGGATTACCGTGATATTGAATGGTTTGCCTTGGAAACGAACAGAGATCATTCTGTCGTTTTTGAGATTGCATACAGGTACTGCATTTCAGACTCTTTTGTTGACCATGATGGATACTCCATTTCTTCTAAGGGATTCCTGCCCATAGTAGTAGATATAATAGTCATCTGAGTTAAATCCCATTTCAGTCCATCTTAGTTTGCTCATTCCTAGAATGTCGATGTTCACTCTTGTCATCTCCTATTTGACCACTTCCAATTTGCCTTGATTCATGGACCTAACATTCCAGGTTCCTATGCAATATTGTTTGCTACAGCATCGGACTTCCATCACCAGTATATCCACAAATAGGCAGTGTTTTGGCTTTGACTCCGTCTCTTCATTCTGTCTGTAGTTATTTCTCCATTCTTCCCTAGTAGCATATTGGGCACCTTCTGACCTGGGAAATTCATCTTTCAGTGTCTTATCTTTCTGCCTTTTCATACTATGCATAGGGTTCTCAAGGCAAGAATATTGAAGTAGTTTGTCACTCCCTTCTCTAGTGGACCATGCTTTGTCAGAACTTTCAACCATGACCAATCCATCTTGGGTGGCCCTACACAGCAAGGCTCATTATTTCATTGAGTTAGACAAGGCTGTGTTCCATGTGATCTGTTTAATTAGTTTCTGTGATTGTGATTTGCATTCTGTCTGTCCTCTGATGGAGTAGGATAAGGTTATCTGTGAACCCTGAACTTCCAGATGTTCAAGCTGGATTTAGAAAAGACAGAGGAAATAGAGATCAAATTGCCAACATCTATTGGATCATCAAAAAAGCAAGACTGTTCCAGAAAAACATCTACTTCTGCTTCATTGACTATGCCAAAGGCTTTGACTGTGTGGGTCACAACAAACTGTTGAAAATTCTTAAAGCAATGGGAATACCAGACCACCTGATGTGCCTCCTGAGAAATCTGTGTGCAGGTCAAGAAGCAACAGTTAGAACTGACCTGGAACAACAGACTGGTTCCAAATTGGGAAAGGAATACATCAAGGCTGTATATTGTCACCCTGCTTATTTAACTTCTACACAGAATACATCATGTGAAATGCTGAGCTGAATGAAGTACAAGCTGGAATCAAGATTGCTGGGAGAAATATCAATAACCTCATATGTGCAGATGACACCACCCTTATGGCAGAAAGCAAAGAAGAACTAAAGAACCCCTTGATGAATGTCAAAGAGGAGAGTGAAAATGTTATCTTAAAAAACTCAACATTCAGAAAACTAAGATCATGGCATCTGGTTCCATCACTTCATGGCAAATATATGGGGAAGCAATGGAAACAGTGAGAGTCTGTATTTTGGGGGATCCAAAATCACTTCAGATGGTGACTGCAGTCATGAAATTAAAAGACATTTGCTCATTAGAGAAAAAGCTATGACCAACCTAGACAGCATATTAAAAAGCAGGGACATTGCTTTGTGGAAAAAGTCCATTTCGTCAAAGCTATGGTATTTCCAGTAGTCATGTGTGGATGTGAGAGTTGGACTATAAAGAAAGCTGAACAGTGAAGAATTGATGCTTTGAACTGTGGTGTTGGAGAAGATGCTTGAGAGTCCCTTGGACTTCAAGGAGACCCAACCAGTCCATACTAAAGGAAATCAGTCCTGAATATTCATTTGGAGGACTGATGCTGAAGCTGAATCTCTATTTTTGCCACCTGATGTGAAGAATGGACTCATTGGAAAAGACCCTGATGCTGGGAAAGATTGAAGGCAGGAGGAGAAGGGACAACAGAAGATGAGATGGTTGGATGGCATCACCAACTCAATGGACATGAGTCTGAGCAAGCTCTGGGAGTTTGTGATGGACAGGGAAGCCTGGCGTGCTGCATTCCATGGGGTCACAGAGTCGGACATGACTGTGTGACTGAACTGAAGTAATTTTTGATTATCCTTGATGTTGACAGATAATGTATATTTTATATCTTTAAATTAGTATAAACCAAACTATCAATAAACTTATATCTGGGGCTCATATTTAACTTCAAAAACTGAAATTATTGAAAATTAAATAAAATATAAATATTAAATTAAAAAAATCAAGAAATTTTAATTTATTGGACTGAGTTGATTTCCAAATATATTTAGCAAAGTGAAATATTCAAAGAAAGTCCTTCTGAACTCCACATGTTACTATCATCTTCCAGTGCTTCATGGTTTACTAACCATACAATATTGTTATAGACCTCTCAGTGTCATTTGTTCTTCATTTGTCACGAATATAATTTTTACACATTCATTTGCTTCAGTTATTTTTTTCCATTAGATTGCAATACATACAGTAACACTGCACAATGCCAAATATACATTAGTATCGAAACCAAAACTATTTGTGTACTTGGCAATTAAAGTGTTACTTAAATAATACAGATCAACACTCTCCAATGAACTTTCTGCAGCAATAGAAATGTCCTGTATCTGCAGTCTGTAACATTGTAGCTACTAGCCACAAATGGCTAGTGAGAATTTAAAATATGACTAGTGTGACTGAGTTGTAGGAGGAAATAGTATCCCACTCCAATATCCTTGCTTGGAAAATCCCATTGTCAGAGGAGTCTAGCAGGCTATAGTCCATGGAGTTGCAACCAGTCAAATATGACTGAGCAAAAGAGCACACACATTGTCACTGAGGAACTGAATTTTATGTTTATTTAACAAAAAATTAGCATTTAAATTTAAATAATCTTGATGAATGGCTACCATAGTGGTTAATGTATACTTAGAATGTGTTAATTAAAAAATTATCATCAAAATAAAAAATGAAATCTTATGATCTCATATAGAAATGTCAGATACTTTAGAATGCACTGATTGCAGTTTTTTTTTTTAATTTTAAAATCTTTAATTCTTACATGCGTTCCCAAACATGAACCCCTCCTCCCACCTCCCTCCCCATAACATCTCTCTGGGTCATCCCCACTCACCAGCCCCAAGCATGCTGCATCCTGCGTCAGACATAGACTGATTCAATTCTTACATGATAGTATACATGTTAGAATGCCATTCTCCCAAATCATCCCACCCTCTCCCTCTCCCTCTGAGTCCAAAAGTCCGTTATACACATCTGTGTCTTTTTTGCTGTCTTGCATACAGGGTCGTCATTGCCATCTTTCTAAATTCTATATATATGTGTTAGTATACTGTATTGGTGTTTGAAAATCAACTGCTGTAGGTGATGATTTCATTAGTCCTGGGTATCAATGTGCCTTGCTGTGTATATTCTCTCAACTTCATGAGTTTTGATCTTCCAAGTCTTTGGAAACTTTGATTCAAGAATAGCTCTAGTGTATTTAAAGGAATCATCAGGACAATGGTAATTGAGGTTTTCAAGGAAAATAAATCTAAGGAGAGAAACATCAAAAAATGCTGCCTCTCTGAATAGCATATGCAGAACCAGGAAGTGATGAAGCAGTGTGGTCTATATTATGAGAGTAAAAGGGTTACTAAAAATAAAATATACTGTATTTGAAAGCAGCTAATTTTTTTCCAGTAAGGTGTAATAGTCATGTAACATAATGTTAGTTTAAAGTATACAAAGTGATGACTTGATATATTCATATATTATGAAATGATAACCACAATAAGGTTAGTAAATACATCCATGACCATCTCACATAATTACTATTTCTTTTTTGTAAGGAGGATATTTGATATTTCAGCAACTTTCAGGTATACATTATACTATGTTAATTATATATGTAGCATGCTATACAGGCTTCCCTGGTGGCTCAGATGGTAAAGAATCTGCCTGCAATTCAGGAGACCCAGGTTTAATTCTTGGATTGGAAAGATACCCTAGAGAAGAGAATGGCTACCCACTCCAGTCTTCTTGCCTGGGAAATCCCATGGACAGAGGAGCCTGGCAGGCTACAGTCCAATGGGTCATAAAGAGTTGGGCACAACAGACTGACTAATACACACACACACACACACACACACACATACACACACACAGCAATACTGTACTGTAGAGCATTTTAAAGTCTATTGTTTTTGGTAGTAGGTAATATCTTTTTTAGGCTTTTCCTGACCTCAAACCTCAATTTATCCCTAAAGAATATGGTGTCTTGAAGTCCATGACTATCTTCCAAGTCAGGCCACTTTAGTCAGGCTATATTTGGAGAGATGGTGGGATTTCAGATGGAGACTTAACAAGGCTGATTCCTGCCTAGGTGTACTATAGGGAATACTTCATTGAGGACTTAATATACATAAGATAAGTGGAGGTTATACAGCAGTATGCAAGTAATACCTTCTAAAAAAGATTTACAATTTAGTATGGAGATAAGTTGTAAAGGTGATCCTTTGTAGTTAAAGATTCAAAAAAATCATATACCTAGATCTGAATGTGTGATAAGACGGTTGAAGTTCAGACGAGGGAGAAATTTGGATGATCTGGAAATGCCAGGAAACCTTCTTAGACTCATGTCTTATACACTCAGACTTATCTTAAATATTACTTAATCCTATCTATCAGGGTTTATGCCCTTTTAAATTTGTTTTTAAGGTGACTGACACAGGATTAGACATTTACAAATATCCAGTAAATTGTGACAAGATATGAATAAGTAGTATTCAGGGAATTTTTTTAAGAAGTAAAAGAATTAGAAGAAATATCAATAGCTAAAAGTCTATGATACAATATGAACACAAAAGAAAGAAAGCTGAGAATTTCTACAAACATATGCACTGTAAACATGCTTTCAGGTAGAGGAGAAATATTTTGTTCTTATCTGTTAGTATCAAGTTGGTACTGCATATATAGAAATCAAACATAAAAAAAGGGTAATAACTATAAAGACAAAAGGAAAAAAGAAAAGAGTGCTCTCATTGTAAGTTAACAGTCTGTAAATCAATAGTCTGAATGCTCACATTGAGAAAAGAATGATATTTTCTATTGAAATATGATTTTTTATATTGTTAGATCCAGTGTTTAGTACAAAGCTCTATAAAATATTCAAGAGAGCAGGGCTAAGGAAGCTGCCAAATCTATCATCCATTCTGATCATAAGTATGTGGTGTGTCCTTGACCATAGCCCCAAACGATGACCTGTGGGAAGGTGAGCTACTTGCTCTCTTTAGCAGTGCTTGGATCCTCCTGATTCTCTTGAGAGGTCCAACATCCTGAATGAAATAAAATATTTACTGACCAGATCATGTTTTGGGGGTCATAAATTCTCTTGGAATAAGTGAAAAAAATATGATAAAAGACCTTGAAAACAAACCCTAAACACACTTTGCCTATTGAAGAAAATGTAGTGGAGAACTGAGCACTTTCTGTTGCTGCAAACTTTAATAGTTCATATCTCCAAATAATACAACAGAAAAGAGACTTTAAATAACAGCAGCGATGCTAAAAGATAATGCATGCATTCCACTGCAAGCCCTCTGAGCAGGAAGTCAGCCTAATTCTCTGCTTTGAATATCATTGCACCTTGACAATTCAAGAATTATGAGAAATAAACACTGACATTGAGGTGAAATATGCGAGAGACTGATTGGAAGAAATGTGGGTGAAAGATAAGAGAAAAGGTATCTAGAGTAAGCAAGGAGAAACTTCAGACTGAAATACATACCTGACACCTGTAAAAGAATAGAGGGAAGGAAGGATTGGATAAGAAGACACTCAGACTGAAGCTCAGTTCTGAGAAAGGTCCATTCAAGCATAAAGAGAAGCTCCTGCATCAGAATTTCGTCCTGCATTAGACACCAGTGTTCTGTTCCAGCCCTCATTGTGTTCAGGCATACCCTAGGAGCAATCTTGAGGAAGCATGGCCTGGTGTGAATGGTGTGACAGATCTATAGGCATAGCAGTTGAAAGCTGTCGGTCAACATCACTCCTTGAAGCAGATCTGAGTAGGACACCTCCATGGATAATGTGGGCACATGGCACTTGGCTCAGCACAAAATTTTCTTTGAATTTTCTACTCTGAACTAGGAACTGAAATTTTCCTCAGTAGGAGCTTGAGAAGATTGATCTCTACCAGGATTGTGTTAACTCCCTCCTATCCCAAACATGTTCCTCTAATTGACTCCTACTCATTGCACATTCTTATTTTGAGCTTTATGTATGAGTACTAGAGACAGATTCTTGAGGAAGATTTTAACATAGGTAAACTTTTTTTGCAGAGATATTGCTTTGCCAGTGAAGAGCCATATAATCAAAGCTGCGGTTTTTCCAATAGTCATGTCCAGATATGCGAGTTGGACCATAAAGAAGGCTGAGCACTGAAGAATTGATGCTTTTGAACTGTGGTGTTGGAGAAGACTCTTGAAAGTCCCTTGAACTGCAAAGAGATCAAAACAGTCAATCTTAAAGGAAATCAACCCTAAATATTCACTGGATGGACTGATGCTGAAGCTGAACCTCCAATATTTTGGCCATCTGATGAAAAGAGACAACTCATTGGAAAAGACTCTGATGCTGGGAAAGATTGAGGGCAGGAGGAGAAGGGAGGGACAGAGGATGAGATGGTTGGATTTCATCATGGATTTAATGGACATGAGTTTGAACAAACTCCAGGAGTCAGTGAAGGGCAGGGAAGCCTGGCATGCTGCAGTCCATGGTGTCTCAAAGAGTTGGATATGACTGAGTGACTGAACAACAACAAACATTTTTTAAAACATAAATTTCTTTAAAGTGCTAGTAAGGTCTTTCTGTAGGCAATATAATAAGGCTTGGTAGTTGAAGGACTCAAGGGATGGCCTTCTCAAATGATCTCACCTGTAAGTATATACTACAGCAAGAATCTATAGTACCAATGGGCTATAAAGCCAAAGGCAGTTGCCAAGATTTTGACCACAGGGTTACAAATTCAGGCTTGCAATGTTCAGCTGGGAATGAGATATTTATCCACTGCTCCTCTACTGTGTGTTTATTGTCCTGAGAGGCTTAGCACATGTAGCAACCTATCATTGATTTTGGACAACCAGAGTGGTTGAAAGAAGCTGTTTGGATTATTATGGAGAAAACTTTGGCAGGTGTGTATCCTGAATAAATGAACAAGTTGATAATTACACACCTGGAACTGAAACAGCAGGAATGTAGATAGTGACTTACTGGAATGGAGGCTGATCACTACAGTGGTTTTGGATGAGTCCATGGATGGTTTCTACTTTCTTGTTTTGAATTAACTGGCAGAAGGAACATGGCTCACAAACCATGGTACTACTCTGAATTATATTACTAATCTCTTCCAACTCTGCATGGATGTGTGTCTGACTTATATTTTCTATCTAGGCTGCTTTTTACTTGGCATTTACTATTTGTCACAAGAGGATGCAGCAATGATCATACAATTCTCAGAGTAACAGTTTTAGAAAGAATTTAGTAGAATGAAAAGTTTGGATACAATGTTCTTTTTCATTCCAAAGGCATTCATTCATTAACTGCTGTTGAGGAATTAATATGTGCCAGAACATATGGAAGATGAAAAATTTTCCATAAATAAATAAGATGTGTCTATACCTTTGAGAAACACAACTTGGAGACAATTTTTGCAGACAACAACCAACCAGGGTGAAAAGTGTTGGTTTCTGCATTGAATTCTGACTGATACAGAATCCAAGATGATCATATCTCATTACTGTTTGAAATTCTTGTCTGCATAGTTCTTAGAAAAAGTTTCTCTGCCTAGAAATGTTAGCTAATATTTATTGAGTGCATACTGTGTGAAGGATACTATTCTAAGTGTATATAAATTAATTCAATTTTACATCACAAAATCCTGATGTAGGTACTTTACAGATGAAGAAAATGAGGCATAGAAAGATTAAATATCGTTCCCAACATAAAACAATTAGGAAATTTTAATAGTTAGGATACATTCTAAGCAGTTTAGCTTCTAAACTGTAATTGAACCCATTATTCTATGCTGCAAAATGGTCACAGCTCTTGTCAAGAATTAGAATTAGAACCATCTCTACCCTATTGCACATTATATATTTCTTTAGATATACAAGCTTCCTATCAAGTTGTTTCTCATATTAGTGCTTTTACACAAACTGTCCCTTCCCTCAACTTTAATTCAATAATGATTTACTTAGCTCTTGTTTTTGTCACGACGATTCAAGATACTAGGTATTATTACACCTATTAAAATGACAAATGCTGTCTTTGCCTTTATGTTGGTTGCAGACTACAGGGACTTGAAAGCAAATAAAGAGAGGTTATAGTGTAGAATGATAGGTGAAAGTAAATAAAGAGTAAATTACAATTGTAGTGTTATCATGAGAACTGAAAAATGTCCAGAAAGCACACATGGGGAGCACAACTTGAGCTTGAAGGATTAGAAGAAGCTGAAAATCTGCACAGATAGCTGCATGCCTGGCATTTTCAACACCTTCCCTATGTGGCTAATTCCTAGGCATCGATCAAGGCTTAATTTCTTTCTTGAGAATCCAACCTTTCCCCCAATCTGATTAAGATGCCTTTTATTAAGTCCCCTTAGCAATTTGAACAGAAAGCACTTTATTATCTTGCACTGTTACTGTTTGTTATTGCTTTTTTTTTTTTCTTCCTCCTAGAAAACTGAATGCTTCTCGAGGGCCATAATTATTACTTGCTTATTTTTGTGTCCACTTAATCTACTACAGTGCTTGCTTAGCATACGCCTTCTATAAATGTTTGTTAATGAATGAGGAAATAGTTGAGGATGAAGCAAGAAATTAAAAAGTCATCAATTCAGGATGGGTCTTCTATATACCCTGATAATGATTAAATTTTTTCCCAGATGATCAGAGATCCTTAGAGTTGGCAATAAAAATGATTGTATTTCATTTATATTTTGCAAGGATTTGCATCCTTGATTCAAACTGGTTTGTTAGGTTGCTTAAAACATTACAACGATGAGGTTAAAGCAATAAGTTTCATTTTTGTACAGACCAGTTTGCTTCATTTATGTCTGTAACTAGAGATTACGCTATACAGCTTGGCCAATTGACCTGCAGGTTTATGATTTTGGCTACAAACGAAAGCAAATGAAAAAGCATGTGTGGATCATTGCAAATCAATTTCCATTCATGGAAGAATAGCAATCATGTATGTAACCTAGCTGGAGGAGGCAATGGCATCCCACTCCAGTACTCTTGCCTGGGGAATCTCAGGGATGGTGGAACCTGGTGGGCTGCTGTCTATGGGGTTGCACATGGTCGGACATGACTGAAGCAACTTAGCAGCAGCAGCATATAACCTAGCAATGGCAAGCCGATAACTTCATCTTGACCTCTTCAGCATATTATATGCATAAGTCGGAGTATAATATTATTTATTTTATTATACTACATTTGAAAATAAAGCAATAGATAAGCCTCCAGGGTTAACATAATGTGACAATGCACATCAAATATAATCATAGACTTAGAAAAGTTACTTGAATTAATTAATGTATAATAGCCTTTGAATTGTCAGGAGAATTTTATGATTTATACGTGTTTTGATAAAAAGACTTTCTTTGATTGTCCCCACTTATATTATTAGTTATATTGTGTTACAAAAGGCTTTTTTATTATGCGATTCTTACCTGAGTAATTTATAGATCATACCTTTTTTTTTTTTTTTGGTAAGCTCAGGCTAGGGCCATAAAACTGTTTTCTTGTGAAAACGATTGATCTTGAGATACTTATAGATATTTAGATAAATTACACTCTGGACTATGTTTGTAGCAGATACAGTATTAAAATCAGAAAATTTGGATACCTTCAATTTTAAACTTGGCAGGAATAACAAAGTTACTTAGGGTTGTGCATATGTGCTAAATCGCTTCATTCCTGTCCAGATCTTTGCCACCCTATGGACTGTAGCCCACCAGGCACGTCTGTCCCTGGGATTCCCCAGGCAAGAATACTGGAGTGTGTTGCTATGTCCTCCTCCACTAGTGCCATGTGGGAAGCTCTTGTGTGTGCTAAATTGCTTCAGTTGTGTCTGACTCTTTCCAATCCTATGGACCATAACCCACCATGATCCTATGTCCATGGGATTCTCCAGGCAGGAATACTGGAGTGGGTTGCCATGCCCTCCTCCAGGAGATATTTCCAGCCCAGGGATCAAACCTGCTTTGTCAGGTAGGTTCTTTACCACTTAGTGCCACATAGGAAGCCAGGGAAGCCCTTGCTGCTGCTACTGCTGCTAAGTCACTTCAGTCGTGTCCGACTCTGTGCGACCCCATAGACGGCAGCCCACCAGGCTCCCCCGTCCCTGGGATTCTCCAGGCAAGAATACTGGAGTGGGTTGCCATTTCCTCCTCTAATGCAGGAAAGTGAAAAGTGAAAGTGAAGTCACTCAGCTGTGTCCTACTTGTAGCGACCCCATGGACTGCAGCCTCCCAGGCTCCTCCATCCCTGGGATTTTCCAGGCAAGAGTACTGGAGTGGGGTGCTATTGCCTTCTCCAAGGGAAGCCCTTAGTTAGGGCTAATTCTCTGGGCAGGGAGGGGGGCGCTGGGAAATGGCTATGATTAAAATGACCTTTATGGGCGCTTTGTAGAAAAATGTCAGTAAAATTAGGACAAAAAGCTGAAGACTTTCATCTGGCAAATGTTAAAATATCATGGGTGTTATTTTAGGAGGAATTTCTGGGGAACTAGATTCTCCCCAGAAATACTGTACTTTAGATTTTTTTAAAAAGAGAGTGAGCTTGCCCTGTCAAATGCAGCTTAATCGTTTATCGGGCATTCTTAGTTCATTAGGTTATAGTGCTCCTGAGGCTATTTTTGGTGAAACATATAAGGTGTATAAAGATAAATTTATCCTTGTGCTGTATGTCTGATAAAGAGGTTGAAAAGATTCAATCAGAGATGTGACACGCAGTGATAGACATAGATGGAGCATTGATTTTCACTCAGTGCACAAAACACAGTTGAGCCTCAGGATCCTGTTGAAAAGGTGGTTTAAATTGTCCACTAAGTAGATATGACTCATGGTTGCAGATATTTGAGCATACTTATCCAAAAATAAACATCATTCAGAATTTAAAGTGAATTTAATATTGATGGAGGATGAAAGAGGAAAATAAAAACCAGCTAGTTTTTACTGAGCTTTACTGTCTTTGTTCACTGTTTTAGTGCTTCAGAGGATAACAGCATGTGAAGAGCTTCCAGTCCTCCTGAAACTTATACTTATTCAAGAAGAGACATTAATAGGCCATAAATGATTCACACACACTTAATGCTCATCTGCCTTTGCCCCTTCGTTTGCCAGATGCAACACACATTTTCTTCAATTAAGAGAAAAATGAAAGAAAAAAATCTTCCTCATGAGATATAATCAGCCTGAGAATAAAAGATTCTTAAACTTGTAAAAATAATGGAACCTTTTACTTTTCCTCTTAAATGGTATATTAATGATGAACTTCAAAGTAAAAGGGGAGAAAGAAGAGTGAATCTAGTAGAAATAGAGAAAAAGTAGAGGGTCAAGCGTCCCAGTAGTCCAGCCTCAAGGGATGTGTTCTAAACATTTTCAGGGGACACTGAGGACTTGCTCTCTGGAGACCCTTGTCTTAGATCATTGCTAAGAAAAAAAAAAAATTAACTAACATATGAGGCAATGCAGTACCAGATGTTTAAAAGCACCTAGGGAGAGGGGTGCTTTGTTTGTTGCTGGGTAGTAGTGCTTGTTAGCGTGCTTTGGGGAAAAATTCAGTGATGAAGGTGTCTGATTGGTAGAAAATTGCCAATAACAGGAAGGAGAAAACTTGCTGAATTAGGAGTGTCCAGTGAAATGAAACCACGTAGTGTCTTGCCGGGGTCCAGCCCTGGTGGATCCAGGGTGATTCGAAGGTGGGGACGGAGTCGGCGTCCTTGGAAATAACTTATTTAATTACAGATAGAGAGGGATTAGAAAATTAGCAGAGAAAAAGAGGCTGAATAACTTTGTTTACATGAAATACCAATCACCACCTACAAAGGCCGCAGGCATCTTCCCGTTCTCCCGAAGGAGAGGAGGCATTGAGGCCCCCCCAGTCCGATCTTAGAAGCCCAGGCAAAATTAGCAGGTTTTGTGGGTACCCATGCACCAGATGGGAATTCAGCCAGAAAATAGTAGGAGAGAAAAAGAGGCTGAATAACTTGGTTTACGTGAGATACCAATAGAATTCCAAGACAAGGAATTTGTACCATGTATGTTGGGCCACCAGTGCCACTTGAATATCGGAAGGTGCCCCTCCTAGGGCTCCTTCTCACGTGGGCTTGAAAACCGGGGCAAGTAAGCAGACATGGTGAGCACCCACGCTCCAGATGGGAATTCAGCCAGAAAAACGGGGAGCAAGAAAGAACGACATGGGGGAATCCGTCTTTCTGAAAACTGATCCCATTTCTTTTTTTTTTAAGTTTGCTTATATACTTTTTGTTACACATAGGGATGAATACAGAGTCACATGGGGGTCAGCAGTCCTGACCTTTATCAAAATCAGGTGCTTCTTATAAAAAAAAAAGATCTTAGGGGTTTGACATCGTCTTCCGGCCATGAGGCCTGCTGGCATTTTACAACCCTTTCTTTCTGAACCAAAAAACTTACTTTTTCCAAGGGTGTTTTTTCTTAAACCAGGCACCACCCTCCAAATAAAGTTGCATTCCTATAGGATGAGGGTGTAGTGAGTTACAATCAAGAAAGGAATTTATTTAACCCAAGGTTAACATGATTAATCTTAAAGGTTAATACTTATTTCTCCTATACGTTAGTTATATTCATTATAAGGACAGGGAATATGGAGATTTAGCAGCAAACATCAGCCCAACAAATGAAAATCCTTTTCCCAATGTTCCCCTTAAGATCTATTTAGTCTTAAGATAGTGATAAAGTTACATTTTTACATAGCAATGACACAGTGATTTATAACAAAGTATAGTGATAACAAAGTACAAAAGAGAAAATTAATTAACTCAAAAAGTCTAGTATTGCTAAGCTTAAAAACTACTATATTTCCTTTTCTATATTCCAAATACATTGATTAATATATTCTCAGGTACCTAAGGATATGGAGGCCTGGTGGCAATCATTGACTCAACAATGAGAAAAGCCCTATGCTAATTAAGACTCTCAAAATACTCCAAAACTCTCTGTGCTGTTTATGGTTGAGAGGTAGTAAACAATCATGTGCATAGTGGCAGGAGTATGGATAATCCTGTCACACAAGCTAGTCTGTCAGCAAAGAGGTTTGACCTGCTACACCTTTGTCACACCCAGGGCAGGGAATTAGCAGCAATTATTGGCACAACAAATGAAAAAACCCTTCACCAATATAATTCCTAACCAACCCACTATACTGACAATTTCCAACTTCCCGAAGGAATTTGCCTTTAGTAAGTCTCCTGCCTCTCAGGTTGGGAGACTGTAAACAATCAATCACATGTGGCCAGAGGAACCTATACAGGCAGGCTAGATAACCTTCAGAGGAGTCTGTAAGCTGAAACATTCTTGTCATGCCCAGGGATTTTTATTGACTTGGAGCTGCAAGTTAACTCCTTCTCCAAGAGAAATGGTGATGGGGGAGAACCCCCCGTAAAGTCAGAGGTGTCGGTGAGAGCATGAAACAGTAAAGTAGATAGACTCTGGTTTTGGGGGTAGACGCTAGGGAACAGGGGGTTTTCTGAGGCTTGATCACACCTTTGCATATGCCAAGCCTCCTTCCTCATGACCTTTGCCATGGGTGGAGTTCCTCACACTGGCCCCAGGCAGTGTCTAATCTGGCCTGTGTATGCCATTGTTCTACCCTGTCTCTACTCCCTCAGACATGGTGCCTATAAAGTAATGAGCAATAGTGATGTATTTGTCCCCATAAGAGGGTTTTTTTTTTTTTTTTAGTGGGAACACACTAAATTGTCAACCATGTGAAGCGAAAAAAATTTGGCATGGGGATCATTAAATTAAGTTCTTTGCAATTATTGTTTACTGCTTCCTTTAAAAATTAATGTCTGACAACCAAAAATCCATTTAAACATTGGCATTTTAGGTAAATTATAAAGGAGTAAGTAAAATATCATGACAGCATTTATTTACTCTGAATAATTTTGCTATAGCTCTTAACATTTGCTTTTATTTATAGAAATATTCTTTTTCTTAGTTTCTTTCAAGCTAAATATCCTTATAGCACTGCATTTGGTACTTTCTGTTGTTTAATAGAAGATGGTTGTTTTCACATACCAAACATTATTAGATGATTCAATGCAATGAAGGGAAGACCTTCAGATTTTCACTGTTAGATGCTTTAAAAGATCATAAAATTATGATGATAAAATTAATCATGTCACTTTAAAAAGTATGTCTGTGCATTTTTATCAGAAAAAATTAGCTTATGGACTTTGTTTCTATTTTTAAAATATTAATGTGCCCTCACATTGAAAAATGAAGTGAGATTAAATAACTGTTGTGTCTGGGGTAACAGTATTCCAGACGTTAAAGCTGAGCTGGGAAGATGATGACTGGGAGATAAGTTCACCTACAGCAGCAAGAAAGGTTTCTCACATTTCAGAGACATTTCTATCCCTAAAAACCTCCCCTCAATAATACAATAAAGCTTGAGCTAATGGGATACCTTAGATTTGATATAATTAAACAAATCAGCTGAGTGCAGGACTGAATTTCCAGCTCTTTGCAGAAATCTCCCCTTTGTAATTCAAAGGACATATAATCCTTTCCATGAACTTGACAAGGTGTATATACTACCATTTCTTTTTTCTCCTTTGTCACCCTTCACTCCCTTCAGTCCACCAGGAACCCTTACATTCTAACCACTCTGGAAGCCAAGATTATGAGTCCGTAGGCTGAGACTCTTATTCTATGGATAATTTCTTTTGGCCTCCCTGTTGCTGCCAAAGAAGTAGGAGAGGAATGTGTTGCCAGAGCAGTGAAATCCTCTTCTCTTTCAGCAATAATATCTGGCAGGGAGAGGGAGACAGCTCAGGGCTGACTGGTTCACAGTGCCAGGAGGTGGGGGCCCTACAATTGGAAGAGTCTCTGGGATGAATCTGCACCAATGTGAATTCTGACAGAATGCATTTTAGTTGGAATCTGTATCCTTCCTCTATCCTTTTGATATTAATAGTTAATATGATTCATGAATTAAAGAAAATATTTCTTGAATTTTTTAACTTATTAATGCATTCATTTGATACCTTTCAAATGATCAAATTTACTTTAGCTAATTTATTCTACCTCCTTGAGAAGATGTCCTGTGCTAAGTATGTGAGATTTAGCAACATTCTGGCCTGCGGTCTCTAGATTAGGAATTTGGCTTTCATCACTTAATACACTGCTCACAACACACTGAGACCCACTTTAGGACATACTAGCCTCTCTTAATAATTACTTGTTGACTGACTGACCTGCCAAATAGGCAGTTTATAAATAGACATATATAGGTTAGACCAAACAGACGCTCAAACAACCATAGAGAAGGAGTAACCTGAAACCCTGGAACCCTGATGGCTCTCTGTAGGGTTACTGCTGTCCTGTCATAGTTACAGCTTCTTTGCTTTCTCAACCATGAAGCCATCTTAATTTGGTCCACGATAAATAGCTGCCTCTTCACATAGTCACTCTGCTTTTCATTGTCCTTTAATCCAAATCATAAATCTATTGGGTCTATACATAATAGTTACATAAAATCATCCATTTATACTTAGCTTAGTTAGTTAACTTCATAGTTAGGGTCCATAGTTAGGGTCCATAGTTAGCTTCACTAGTTGCTGGCTACTTTATCAGCTTGCTGGACTTGTTGGTTCTCTCTGAAAACAAAATTATATTAATGAAGCAAAAGTAAAGCAATTAAAAACAAAAAGCAAGAATATAGAAAGGCACGGGTAAATGCAGACAACACTCATAATATACTGTTATTAAAGTATTTCCCCAATCATAAGTTTTTCCAATTATCTCTGTATGTGTTCTGAAAGTAAGACTGCAGCCAAATTTCTTAGTAGAATACTAATTTCAGTTCTTCAGCAAATCTTACTGCACAATGCTTTAATTTAAAAGTAACAAATTTTCTTACCATATTTTGTGGACAAGTCAACCATATTTTTTGAATGTAAAAAACAATACATAATCATTTACCAATTGTTAAAAAAACAAAAATAAATTTTGGATAAAGTTGTAGTCCATCATTAGGGCTCTCAACATGTCAGATGGGACTGTCAGTCACTTTTGAGTATTAAGCGTATTTATATCCATACTAATATCCTTGTCTATGTCTATGTTTATGTCTACATCTATATCTTAAACAACCTCCAGGACATACTAGGCTTGCAAACTTCTTAGGAATCAGTTTGACTATCTCTATACCCTGGCATTAAAAAGGAGACAATAAAATACAAAACGAATGTATGATGATAGAGTTAAGAAAATGCCATCAATTATTTCCCTGAGCAAGCTGACTTTGAACTTTTGTCAGACAATTAAATAAGTATCACAACAGTCCCTTATTCTATGTAAGTTTTAAGATTCCTTCATTTCCCCTCTCTGAGAGGTCTCTCCTCCTCTATTTTACTCCTGTTATTGAGGCCATCACTTCTAGGGTCTTAGAAATGTCTTATCTCTTCTACCTGTGCTTACTTTTGTCATTTTCCACATGCTGTTGATGCACCATGGCTGTATTTTTCATTTCTATATGATAATAATTTCTTAACAGTGCTGCTCTCTACCAAGGTAAGCATACTCCTGGAACCACACATCAAATACTGAAATATGTGATTACCACATAAATCATTGAATCTCATTATCTCATTCCATGAAAAATACCCTATATCTTTGGCTCCTATGTTAGTCAGATTCTGCTCAGTAACGAAGGAACTATGCAAAGTCTTTCAAGATGGAAGAGTATAGTTCAGGAAACTGGCTATGCAGGTGTTGAAAATCTGAAAGAGCTAATAAAGAAAGATTAGTACTTGCTGGAAGTTGCTGTGGCACTAGTGGTAAAGAAACCCCTGCCAGTGCAGGAGGTGTAAGAGACATGGGATCGATTCCTGGCTTAGGAAGATCCCCTGAAGGAGGCATAGCAACCTACTCCAGTATTCTTGCCTGAAAAATCCCATGGACAGAGGAGCTGGTGGGCTACAGTCCATAGGATGGTAAAGAGTCAGACATGACTGAAGTGACTTAGCATGCATGCAGTCTGTTATTCAAGTCTGGAAAAACAACAGGGAGGAGATCTTGTTAATCACAACTTAGAAGTGAGAAGGAGGGATCACTTCCTCAAAAATCCCAGTGGCCTAAAGAAATATCATCACTTCAGGAGCTCAGACTGTGGATAAGAAATCACAGTTTCAGAGACTGGGCCCATGGAGGGGGCATCTGATATCCTAATGGGTGCCAGGCGGTTGCTGCTGGGACACTTAAGGGAGTGTGTCAGTGACACACTTGGGGCCACTGAAGCCATGCCTTTTGGCTTGTTCCAGGAGTGCTGGCTTCCTGGATGGAGGGAATGTTCTAGGGCGTTTCACTTGGCTCTTCCTACTGTCACATTCAATTTGTCCAGTTGCCAAATAAGTCTGTTGAATTCAATCATTTACTTACTGGAAAGACAATGCATAATGGTTTTGTAGAATTATTTTACTCATTGTGAGAGCTAGGCCAAAATGTTTTCTCTTTACCTCAATAATCTTTCCCTTTGTTGGTGGACCTCTAATGTTTTGGATACTTCCAAATTAGATAGGAGTGCCTAATGAACTATGGAATGATGTTCATGACATTGTACAGGAGACAGGGATCAAGACCATCCCCATGGAAAAGAAATACAAAAAAGCAAAATGGCTGTCTGGGGAGGCCTTACAAATATCTGTGAAAAGAAGAGAGGCAAAAAGCAAAGGAGAAAAGGAAAGATATAAGCATCTGAATGCAGACTTCCAAAGAATAACATGAAGAGATAAGAAAGCCTTCTTCAGGGATCAATGCAAAGAAATAGAGGAAAAGAACAGAATGGGAAAGACTAGAGATCTCTTCAAGAAAATTAGAGATACCAAGGTAACATTTCGTGCAAAGATGGTCTCGATAAAGGACAGAAATGGTCTGGATCTAACAGAAGCAGAAGATATTAAGTAGAGGTAGGAAGAATACACAGAACTGTACAAAAAAGATCTTCACAACCCAGATAATCACGATGGTGTGATCACTAATCTAGAGCCAGACATCCCAGAATGTGAAGTCAAGTGGGCCTTAGAAAGCATCACTATGACCAAACCTAGTGGAGGTGATGGCATTCCATTGAGCTATTTCAAATCCTGAAAGACGATGCTATAAAAATGCTGCACTCAATATGCCAGCAAATTTGGAAAACTCACCAGTGGCCACAGGACTGGAAAAGGTCAGTTTTCATTCCAATTCCAAAGAAAGGCAATGCCAAAGAATGCTCAAACTACCGCACAATTGCACTCATCTCATATGCTAGTAAAGTAATGCTCAAAATTCTGCAAGCCAGGCTTCAGCAATACACGAACCGTGAACTTCCAGAAGTTCAAGCTGGTTTTAGAAAAGGCAGAGGAACCAGAGATCAAATTTCCAACATCTGCTGGATCATGGAACAATCAAAAGAGTTCCAGAAAATAAACATCTATTTCTTCTTTATTGACTATGCCAAAGCCTTTGACTGTGTGGATCACAGTAAACTGAAAATTCCGAAAGAGATGGGAATATCAGACCACCTGACCTGCCTCTTGAGAAATCTGTATGCAGGTCAGGAAGCAACAGTTAGAACTGGACTTGGAACAACAGACTGGTTCCAAATAGGAAAAGGAGTACGTCAAGGCTGTCTATTGTCACCCTGCTTATTTAACTTCTATGCAGAGTACATCATGAGAAACACTGGGCTGGAAGAAGCACAAGCTGGAATCAAGATTGCTGGGAGAAATATCAATAACCTGAGATATGCAGATGACACCACCCTTATGGCAGAAAGTGAAGACGAGCTAAAAAGCCTCAATGAAAGTGAAAGAGGAGAGTGAAAAATTTGGCTTAAAGCTCAACATTCAGAAAACAAAGATCATGGCATCCAGCCCCATCAGTTCATGGGAAATAGATGGGGAAACAGTGGAAACAGTGTCAGACTTTATTTTTTGGGGCTCCCAAATCATTGCAGATGGTGACTGCAGCCATGAAATTAAAAGATGCTTACTCCTTGGAAGAAAAGTTATGACCAACCTAGATAGCATATTCAAAAGCAGAGACATTACTTTGCTGACTAAGGTCAGTCTAGTCAAGGCCATGGTTTTTCCAGTGGTCATGTATGGATGTGAGAGTTAGACCGTGAAGAAAGCTGAGCGCCAAAGAATTGACGCTTTTGAAGTGTGGTGTTGGAGAAGACTCTTGAGAGTCCCTTGGACTGCAAGGCGATCCAACCAGTCCATTCTGAAGGACATCAACCCTGGGATTTCTTTGGAAGGAATGATGCTAAAGCTGAAACTCCAGTACTTTGGCCACCTGATGTGAAGAGTTGACTCATTGGAAAAGACTTTGATGATTGGAGGGATTGGGGGTAGGAGGAGAAGGGGACGACCGAGGATGAGATGGCTGGATGGCATCACTGACTCAATGGACATGAATCTGAGTGAACTCCGGGAGTTGGTGATGGACAGGGAGGCCTGGCGTGCTGCAATTCATGGGGTCACAGGGTTGGATACGACTGAGTGACTGAACTGTACTGAGGGCCAATATTTAATGATCCCTGAAAGATTCCTTTTCCTGTGGAGAGTCATCTGGAATAATTTAGATCCCTTTAAGGCAAGCTTGGAGTAATACTTCAGTATAGCCTTGGGCAGCATCATTGCATTTTTCTTAAAGTGGATTCCTTTAGATTGGGTAACTGAGCAAGAAGCCATGAGTGTACATTATAGTGTCCCTAAGAACTGGAGTTTTTTTTTTTTTTAATCAAAATCAAGTAATACTTTAGTAAGATTTTCACCAATTTTCTTTCCAGAGATAAGGTGATTAATTAGTCATTACCAAAAATCTACAGACCAGTGTTCAAACCTTCTGATTGCAGCTCTGGTTCTATTTCCTATTATGCTAACTTGCCTATCTTAAAAATTCTGAGATTCCACTATTTCCATTACCACCGTAATCTGGTTATAATTACAGAATCTCCCACCATCATTCTAACTTTCAGAGGACAAGTGTCACAGATCTTTGTAATTTATGCAATACAAAATTTTCTTTATTAAGTCATTTCCCAATTCCTGGTTATGGAATGTCCTATTTTGTGGAAGACATAGTGAGGTGTGCATTTTCAGGTTATGTGATCTTCCTAAACCTTTTATTTCTTTTATATTAACTCAGGGAGTGATGACTCAACTTCATTAAAAGCAGCTCACTGATGAGTCGCTATTTCCATCAAACAATCAAATAAACTATTAGAGATACTCCCAAACTTCTTGGAGTCATACATTAAGTCTAGAATCCTTGAAAAGGTGAAATATATGTGTATACGGGGTAAACTGGGTTTTCCAGGTGGCTCTGTGAGTAAAGAATCTGCCTGCAATGCAGGAGACATGAATTCAATCCCTCGGTTGGAAGATCCCTTGAAGGAGGGCATAGCTATTTACACCAGTATTCTTGCCAGAAAAATCCCTTGGACTGAGGAGACTGGTGGGCTAGAGTGTATAGGGTTGCAAAGAGTCAGACACAACTGAAGAGGCTGAGCATGCATACATGCACCTGGGATATATACACATGTATGTGTCTGTTTGCTCATTTATGTCTGACCCCTTGGGATCCCATGAACTATAGCCCACTAGGCTCCTCTGTCCATGAAATTCTTTCCAGGCAAGAATACTGGAGCAGTTTGCCATTTCCTATTCCAGAGGATCCACCTGACCCAAGGATCAAACCTACTTCTTTTGAATCTCCTGCATTGGCAGACAGATTCTTTACCACTGCACCATCTGGGAAGCCCATATACATACAAACATATATATATATATACATATATATATATATATGTATAAAAATTGCATCAATAAAGCTGTTTTATAAATGCATATGTATAATTTTATTCTAAGGGTGTTAAACCAAAGAGGATGAAATACAACATTGGAGCAGATTGCTAAATGTTTTCACTCATTCCAGCACTACTTGTTGAAAGGACTGTTTTGTTGCTCTGTATTTTTAAAGCCTTTCAAAGTTTAGGAGTATAAGCTATATATATATATATATATATATATATATATATATATATATATATATATATATATATATATATATTTTAGGTCAGGCTCAACAGTTATCTTCCTGGGGTATATTGATGTCTGATTACAGTTATAGGATTGGAAGCAATGAATGAAGGTTTATGGTTTGGTCCTTGAGGAATTTCTTGATAAGGTTTGACAGAAAACAGCAAAATTCTGTAAAGCAATTATCCTTTGACAAAAAAAAAAAAAGAAAGAAAGAAAAGAAAAAGAAAAACGAATATCATGGCAACTGGTCCCATCACTTCATGGCAAATAGATGGGGAAACAATAGAAACAGTGAGAGTCTTTATTTTCTTGGGCTCCAAAATCACTGTAGAGGGTGACTGCAGTCATGAAATTAAAAGACAATTAGTTTTGGAAGAAAAGCTATGACCAACCTAGACAGCATATCAAAAAACAGAGCCATTACTTTGTAGACTAAGGTTCATCTTATCAAAGCTATGGCTTTCCCATTAGTCACATATGGATGTGAGAGTTGGATTATAAAGAACGCTGAGCACCAAAGAATTGATGCTTTTGAACTATGGTGTTGGAGAAGACTCTTGAGAGTACCTTGGACTGTAAGAAGATCAAACCAGTCAATCCTAAAGGAAATGAGTCCTGAATATTCATTAGAAGGACTGATGCTGAAGCTGAAACTCCAATACTTTGGCCACCTGATGTGAATAACTGATTCTTTGGAAAAGACCCTATTGCTGGGAAAGATTGAAGGCAGGAGGACAAGGGGACAACAGAGGATGAGATGGTTGGATGGCATCACCAACTTCATAGACCTGAGTCTGAGCAAGCTCTGAGAGTTTGTGATGGACAGGGAAACCTGGTGTGCTGCAGTCCATGGGGTCACAAAGAGTAGGACAAGACTGAGCAACTGATCTGAATGGAACTGAATATAATGTTCATATAATTTTTCTTTCCTTTCTTGTTCCCTCTCATAACATAAATATGTTTTCTTTGCATGACTATATTTAAGATATGAGATATCAAGAAGGAGGGTAACCATCACTTTCCTCTACTTCCTCATCTGGGGAAGGGGTTAGGGTATTTTCAACTTCAAAAAAGAGAGTTGTATCATGTTAGGTGGATTTTGACCTTGGCTGATTTTATTTGGAGATCAAATATGGTATAAGGAGATGCATATAGGTGTCACACGACTGGAAAAGGTCAGTTTTCATTCCAATCCCAAAGAAGGGCAATGCCAAAGAATGCTCAAACTACTGCAAAATAGCACTCATCTCACATGCTAGTAAAGTAATGCTCAAAATTCTCCAAGCCAGGCTTGAACGATATGTGAACTTTGAACTTCCAGATGTTCAAGCTGGTTTTAGAAAAGGCAGAGGAACCAGAGATCAAATTGCCAACATACACTGAATCATTGAAAAAGCAAGAGAGTTCCAGAAAAACATCTACTTCTGCTTTATTGACTATGCCAAAGCCTTTGACTGTGTGGATCACAATAAACTGTGAAAAATTCTGAAAGAGATGAGACTACCAGGACCTCTACCTGCCTCTTGACAAATCTGTATGCAGGTCAAGAAGCAACAGTTAGAACTGGACATGAAATAACAGACAGGTTCCAAATAGGAAAAGAACTATGTCAAGGCTGTATGTTGTCACTCTACCTATTTAACTTATATACAGAGTACATCATGAGAAACAGTGGGCTGGAAGAAGCAAAAGGTGGAATCAAGATTGGCAGGAGAAATATCAATAACCTCAGGTATGCAGATGACACCACTCTTATGGCAGAAAGTGAAGAAGAACTAACGGGACTTTTGGTGAAAGTGAAAGAGGAGAGTGGAAAAGTTGGTTTAAAACTCAGTATTCAATAAACGAAGATCATGGCATCCAGTCCCATCATTTCATGGCAAATAGATGGGGAAATAGTAGAAACAGTAACAGACTTTATTTTTAGGAGCTCAAAATCCCTGCAGATGGTGGCTGCAGCCACGAAATTAAAAGATGCTTACTCCTTGGAAGGAAAGTTATGACCAACCTAGACAGCATATTAAAAGACAAAGGCATTACTTTGTCAACAAAGGTCCATCTAGTTAAGGCTATGGTTTTTCCAGTAGTCATGCATGGATATGAGAGTTGGTTATAAAGAAAGCTGAGCACCAAAGAATTGATGTTTTAGAACTGTGGTGTTGGAGAAGACTCTTGAGAGTCCCTTGGTCTGTAAGGAGATCAAACCAGTCAATCATAAAGGAACTCAATCCTAAATGTTCATTGGAAGGACTGATGTTAAAGCTGCTGCTGCAAAGTCGCTTCAGTTGTGTCCGACACTGTGCGATCCCATAGACGGCAGCCCACCAGGCTCCCCCGTCCCTGGGATTCTCCAGGCAAGAGCACTGGAGTGGGTTGCCATTTCCCTCTCCAATGCATGAAAGTGAAAAGGGAAGTCACTCAGTTGTGTCCGACTCGTAAAGACCCCATGGACTGCAGCCTACCAGGCTCCTCTGTCCATGGGATTTTCCAGGCAAGAGTACTGGAGTGGAATGCCATTGCCTTCTCCGGATGTTAAAGCAGAAACTCCAATACTTTGGCCACCTGATGCAAAGAGCTGACTCATTTGAAAAGACCCTAATGCGGGGAAAGATTGAAGGTGGGAGAAAAAGGGGACAACAGAAGATGAGATGGTTGGATGGCATCAGTGACTCGATGGACTTGAGTTGATGATGGACATGGAGGCCTGGTGTGCTGCAGCCCATGGGGTCGCAAAGAATCGGACATGACTGAGCAACTGAACTGAACTGAACTCAACTGATATAGGTGTTAAGTGGACAAGGGTAGAATTTTGATGGCTAATTTTATGTCAGTTTGACTGGATAATGAGTGAGCTGATATTGGTTACACATTATTTCAGGATGTGTCTGTGAGGGTGTTTCTGAATGAAATTAACATTTGACATGATGACCACCATCGCTTTAGCTTTAGACTCTTACTACTCTTACTACCATCACATCACCACTTCTTCTTTTATGGTTCAGTTTAGTTCAGTCACTCAGTCTGTCCAACTCTTTACAACCCTGTGGACTGCACCACGCCAGGCTTCCCTGTACATCATTAGCTCCCGGAGCTTGCTTAAACATGTCCATCAAGTCGGTGATGCCACCAACCATCTCATCCTCTGTTGTCCACTTCTCCTCCCACCTTCAGTCTTGCCCAGCATCAGGGTCTTTTCCAGTGAGTCAGCTCTTTGCATCAGGTGGCCAAAGAATTGGAGTTTTAGCTTCAGCTTTAGTCCTTCCAATGAATGTTCAGGACTGATCTCCTTTAAGATTGACTTATTTGATCTCCTTGCATCCAAGGGACTCTCAAGAGTCTTCTCCAATACCACAATTCAAAAACATCAATTCTTCAGTGCTCAGCCTTCTTTATGGTCAAACTCTCACATTCACAAATGACTACTGGAAAAACAATAGCTTTGACTAGATGGACCTTTGTCTACAAAGTAATGTTTCTGCTTTTAAATATGCTGTCTAGGTTGGTCATAGCTTTTCTTCCAAGGAGAAAGTGTCTTTTAATTTCATGACTGCAGTCAACATCTGCAGTGATTTTGGAGCCCCAAAATATAGACTCTCACTGTTTCCATTGGTTCCCCATCTATTTGCCATGAAGTGATGGTACCGGATGCCATGATCTTAGTTTTTTGAATGTTTAGTTTTAAGCAAACTTTTCCAGTCTCCTTTTTCACTTTCATCAAGAGGCCTTTAGTTCTTTACTTTCTGCCATTTTGGTATTGTCATCTGTGTAGCTGAGGTTATATTTTGTGTTAAGAGCATTTAAAGTCTACTCTTAACAGCTTTAGAAAAAGTTTTAGCTCCTCAGTTGTGTCCAACGCTTGCAACCCCATGGACCAGTCTCCTCTGTTCTTGTAATTCTCCAGGCAAGAATGGAGTGGGTTGCCATTCCTTTCTCCAGGGTCTTTCTCTGACTTATTTACCTTAGCATATTGACTTCAAGTTTCAATTACTGGACATAGTAAAGAAATTTGTCTTCCTCAATTTGAGTGGCTATCATCTATTCAATTGAGGGCCTGAAAAGAGAAAAATATTTGATTGCTTCATCTAGGACATCAGTCTTCCCTCAGTGCTGCTAGTTCTCAGGCCCCTTTAGACCTGAGCTAGAATCTACACCATCAGCAACCTTGACTCTCAGGCCTTCAGACTTGGGTTGAATTATACAGTCAGCTTTCTTGGGTCTCCAGGTCGCAGATGGTAGATTGTGGGACTTCTCAGGTGCTATAGCATGAGCTGATTCATAATAATAAATTTCTTAAAACATATATATATTTCTAACCATATGAATTAATGTTATTACTCTTATTAACATTGTTTCTCTGGAAAACTTTAACTTAGCTTCTAAAAATATTGCATAGTTTTATAGTATATTAATAATGAAACGTATACTCAAATTGTGAGTACTGGGTAAAGGACTGTATTCTTACCTTATGTTTAGTACAAACTTAACAGTGCATGGGGTATGGAACTTCATTAATTAAGTTGTATTTGCCTTGCCCTGTGTCACCTGTATTAGTTAGTCCCTGTTCTCATCCTAACTTTGCTTTTTCATCTCTGTATCCAAAAATCCCAGGAGATATTAATCTACTTTTCTCATACATACACATACAGATACACACAAACATATAAATATACACTTTGTCTACCTTCTGATTGTCAGTTGTCTGGAATTGTTCCCATTCTTTACCCACCCAGTAGATTTCTCTTTCCAATTTAAATGAGAGCTTCCTATGTGGCTCAGTGGTTAGAATCTGCCTGCCAATGCAGGAGACACAGGAGACGTGAGTTTGATCTCTGGTAGAGGAAGATCCCCTGGAGTAGGAAATGGCAACCTAGTCCCGTATTCTTGCCTGGAGCATTCCTTGGACAGAGCAGCCTGATGGACTACAGTCCATAGAGTTGCAAAGAGTCAGACATTACTGAGAGACTGAGCATGTATGCACACAAGACACTTCTCTAGAACAGAGAGTTTATCTTATGATTTGGTTTTGTCCTTCATAATATCTAATGTATGTTTTAGGACACAACTGGTATCCTATATTTGTTGGATAAAGCATTGATAACTACTCCTGATACCTTCTCTGTGTACAATCAAACCTATGTATTTTGTCACTCTGTCTTAGTATCACAGAAGCAATATTTAGAAGCACTGAACATGGGCTAGGTGCAGAGTGTTTCCTCATCAAATCAGAATGACTTCTTGTTCATCTCAAAGTAGAGAGTACTTAAATTTTCGCATTTCCTGATTAAAGTGAAAAACGACTTTAATCTGAGATGTCTGTGGGTGTTTGTATTTAGCTTGAGTAAATGTTTTACACTTTGGCATTTAATTATGGTGTATTTTGGATACATATTTAGATTTCTACTTACCACAATATACATTGAATTGTAGAGATGAAAAGTTTGAGTGCAACAGATGGTAACTTAAGCTCTAAGATAAAATAGATAGATGTTAATGCCATGCACTGTTTTTATTATTAGAATTTCCACACCCAGTAAATCTTTGTCATTGTTAAGACTCAGTGGGAATGAGAGGTGCTTTGGAAGTTGCTTGGACATACAATTTCAATATAATTTGATTTTTCTGGGCTCCAAAATCACTGCAGATGGTGATTGCAGCCATGAAATTAAAAGACACCTACTCCTTGGAAGAAAAGTTATGACCAACCTAGACAGCATAGTAAAAAACAGAGATGCTACTTTGTCAACAAAGGTCTGTCTAGTCAAGTCTATGGTTTTCCCAGTGGTCGTGTATGGATGTGAGAGTTGGACTATAAAGAAAGCTGAGAGCAGAAGAATTGATGCTTTTGAACTACGGTGTTGGAAAAGACTCTTGAGAGTCCGTTGAACTGCGAGGAGATCCAGTCAGTCCATCCTAAAGGAGATCAGTCCTGGGTGTTCATTGGAAGGCCTGATATTGAAGCTGAAACTCCAATACTTTGGCCACCTCATGCGAAGAGCTGACTCATTGGAAAAGACCCTGATGCTGGGAAAGATTGAGGGCAGGAGGAGAAGGGGACGACAGAGGATAAGATGGTTGGATGACATCACCAACTCAATGGACATGGGTTTGGGTGGACTCCGGGAGTTGGTGATGGACAGGGAGGACTGGTGTGCTGCGGTTCATGGAGTCGCAAAGAGTCGGACACGACTGAGTGACTGAACTTGACTGAACTGTAAAAATAACTGCTACAAAAAGTAACACATGCCCATAATAAAATAATTCAAGTTATAGTAAAGAGAAAGTAAAAATGCCCCTAAGCTGCATAATTCAGATTGTAACTATCGTTCCAAACACATCTCTCTGCACACATATACATATAAGTGAATACATATACTTTTAAATGAAATACTATGTTGCATATGATGTTTTAAGTTGCCTTTGACTCTATACAGTATTATTGACTATTTGCTATGTGAATAGAATAGGGGAACCTCTTGTTTCTAATGTTAATTTTCCATGTGTTTAAATAAGGGCATACAGGTTATTTTCATTTCCTTTCTAGTATGAACAATTATATAGAAAAAAATTTTGCACCAATTCAATTTCTCATCTTGTCCTATTCTTAGTTGAGTTTATTCATTTAGGCATTCATTCATTTAACATTCATTTATTAGCTTCAGCCATGTCAGTCACTGAGATGCTGCAGGATTATTTAACAATAATCCAGTTAGACAAAAATTCACTAGTGAATTAATAGGTGTGCACATTTAATGATGTGATATGCACTTTTAAATTTACCTGTAGAAATATACTAATGTAGATGTCTTCCTTGGTGGCTCAGACAGTAAAGAATCTGCCTACAATGCAGGAGACCTAGGTTCAGTTTCTGGGTTGGGAGGATCCCCTGGAGAAGGGAATGGCAACTCAGTCCAGTATTCTTGTCTGGAGAATCCATGGACAGAGGAGCTTGGTGGTCTACAGTCCGTGGGGTCGCAAAGAGTCTGACAAGACTGAGCTTTCACTTTCAGGTGTCTACCAACTTTACAGGAAAGGATGTTTGCATAAAATAATTCCAGTTTTTGTTATACTTCCAAGTTTGGTGAGTGAAATGGGATCTTTTAGATGTTTATTTATGTTTCTTTTATAGAAGTTGAATACTTTCTCATGGGCATATCTTCATTTGTATGTTGCATAACCACACATTTATATTAAGATATTTGAAGTTTTTTTCTAATGATTAGTAGGAATCTTTGTGTATGTAAGTAGTAATCTCCTTTCAGTCATAATATTGTTGAATATGGCAAATATTGTTGAATATGTTGTGAATAAAGTATACAGTAGGTAGCCTTTTAACGACTGGCTTAATTTGCTCAACATTATGCTGTGAGATTCATTTATTTTCTTGTGTTTGGTTGTAGTCACTCTCTTTGCCATATATGCTTTTATTAAATGATGATACCAAAATTTATCTTCCTGTTTTACAGTTGATAGACATTTCAGTTGTTTCTATTTTTTTTTTTGTCCTGCTATTAGTATTCTTGTACATGTCTTCTGGTAAATATTGGTTCATCATTCTGTGATTATACATCTAGAAATAAAGTAACTGTCATAGGAACTGCCATGTTCAGTGTTCAGTAAAAGATTCTGCTTGTTTTTCTGAAGTGGTTGTTCTAGTTTTCACTTTTGAGTTCTGCTTTTTATACTTTTTAAGCAAACAATTTGGTGAGTATGTAGCAGTATTGCATTTTGGTTTTAATTAGTGTTGCCTAATAATGAAGTTGAACAAATACCTTTTCATGTGTGTATGGACCTTGAAAACACTTCAAAATACAGAGTTTCATGTCCCATTACAGACCTGCAATACCAGAATCTCCAATGACAGGAACTCAACCATCTGTACTTTTAAGAGCTTACCAACTGTCAGCATTCATAGAATCATTGAGCATAAATGTAATTTTATTAGAATAGGAAAATATCCAGCTTGTATTGTAGTTAAACCTACAGGAAAATTTGATGTTTCTATTTAAGAGGAATACAAAAGGTATGGTGAAAACTGTAAAAATTACACTCATTCTATTATGAACTTTGGATATATAATATATCAAAGGCTGTACAGGGGCTTTTCATTTGCCATAAATTAGGAGACAATTCACCATGGATCTCTCACATTTCTGCATGTCTTGTGAGCGGAGGCCTTGTTTGTTCTAGTTCTGAACTATCCTTTGAAGGGTGCTTGTATGATGAACAGCCTTTGAAAATAGAATTAGTATTTCCCATGAGCAAAGGGAGGGACTATTTACTCTTCAACGTAATAAACGTGTCCCTTTTTGGTAAGGATCAAGCAGGTTTACCATCCATTATATAAGGTTCAGATTGCCTAAGTTTGACTTCTTTTCCTGAAACGCAACCTAATGCGTGTACAGGCACACCTATCTCTCTGTATGTCAACCTATGGAAACTGTGATTCAGACAATTTAGAAAATGCTAGTACCCTGGCTACTGCTCATATTATCAGTAATGAAGTCCTTTATCTCTGACTGAAGAGGCTGGTATCAGTGAACTTGTGGCATGCTCTGCTCTTAATTTGCAAGTAAAGTAAAATCTCAGACACTTTCAAGGTTTTCAGTATTTTTTACTTTCTCAAATTTCATTTATTTAGAGAGTTCCAGAAAAACATCTATTTCTGCTTTATTGACCATGCCAAAGCCTTTGACTGTGTGGATCACAAGAAACTGTGGACAATTCTGAAAGAGATGGGACTACCAGACCACCTGACCTGCCTCTTGAGAGATCTGTATGCAGGTCAGGAAGCAACAGTTAGAACTGGACTTGGAACAACAGACTGGTTCCAAATAGGAAAAGGAGTACGTCAAGGCTGTATATTGCCACCTTGCTTATTTAATTTATCTGCAGAGTACATCATGAGAAACGCTGGACTGGAAGAAACACAAGCTGGAATCAAGATGGCCAGGAGAAATATCAATAACCTCAGATATGCAGATGACACCACTGTTATGGCAGAAAGTGAAGAGGAACTAAAAAGCCTCTTGATGAAAGTGAAAGAGGAGAGTGAAAAAGTTGGCTTAAAGCTCAACATTCAGAAAACAAAGATCATGGCATCCGGTCCCATCACTTCATGGGAAATAGATGGGGAAACAGTGGAAACAGTGTCAGACTTTATGTTTTTGGGCTCCAAAATCACTGCAGATGGTGACTGCAGCCATGAAATTAAAAGATGCTTACTCCTTGGAAGAAAAGTTATGACCAACCTACATAGCATATTCAAAAGCAGAGACATTACTATGCCGACTAAGGTCCGTCTAGTCAAGGCTATGGTTTTCCCTGTGGCCATGTATGGATGTGAGAGTTGGACTGTGAAGAAGGCTGAGTGCCGAAGAATTGATGCTTTTGAACTGTGGAGTTGGAGAAGATTCTTGAGAGTTCCTTGGACTGCAAGGTGATCCAACCAGTCCATTCTGAAGGAGATCAACCCTGGGATTTCTTTGGAAGGAATGATGCTAAAGCTGAAACTCCAGTACTTTGGCCACTTCATGCAAAGAGTTGACTCATTGGAAAAGACTCTGATACTGGGAGGGATTGGGGGCAGGAGGAGAAGGGGACAACAGAGGATGAGATGGCTGGACGGCATCACGGACTCAGTGGACGTGAGTCTGAGTGAACTCCGGGAGTTGGTGATGGACAGGGAGGCCTGGTGTGCTGCGATTCATGGGGTCTCAAAGAGTCGGACACGACTGAGCAACTGAACTGAACTGAACTGAATGCTTATATTATGCATTGAGTAAAATATTGGTTGAGATAACTAACTTTAATGAAGCATTATTGGTAAGGCAACTAATATGTCTTTTAGGTTTCAGTTCTGTTCAGTCACTCAGTCGTGTCTGACTCTTTGCAACCCCATGAGCTACAGCACGCCAGGCCTCCCTGTCCATCACCAACTCCTGGAGTCCACTGAAACCCATGTCCATTGAGTCGGTGATGCCATCCAACAATCTCATCCTCTGTCGTCCCCTTCTGCTCCTGCCCTCAATCTTTCTCAGCATCAGGATCTTTTCCAATGAGTCAGTTCTTTGCATCATGTGGCCAAAGTGCTGGAGTTTCAGCTTCAGCATCAGTCCTTCCATGAATATCCAGAACTAATTTCCTTTAGGATAGACTGGTTGGATCTCCTTTCAGTCCAAGTCTTCTCCAACACCACAGTTCAAAAGCATCAATTCTTCAGTGCTCAGCTTTCTTCACAGTCCAACTCTCACATCCATACATGACCACCGGACAAACTATAGCCTTGGCTAGATGGACCTTTGTTGACAAAGTAATGTTTCTGCTTTTTAATATGCTGTCTAGGATGGTCATAACTTTCTTTCCAAGGAGTAAACATCTTTTAATTTCATGGCTTCAGTCACCATCTTCAGTGATTTTGGGAGCCCCAAAAATAAAGTCAGCCACTGTTTCCCCATCTATTTCCCATGAAGTGATGGGACTGGATGCCATGATCTTCATTTTCTGAATGTTGAACATTACGCCAACTTTTCCACTTTCCTCTTTCACTTTCATCAAGAGGCTCTTTAGTTCTTCACTTTTTACCATAACGGTGGTGTCATCTGCATATCTGAGGTTATTAATATTTCTCCTGGCAATCTTGATTTCAGCTTGTGCTTCCTCCAGCCCAGCGTTTCTCATGATATACTCTGCATATAAGTTAAATAAGCAGGGTGACAATATACATCCTTGACATACTCCTTTTCTTATTTGGAAGCAGTCTGCTGTTCCATGTTCAGTTCTAACTGTTGTTTTCTGACCTGTATACTGGTTTCTCAAGAGACAGGTCAGGTGGTCTGGTATACCCATCTCTTTCAGGTTTGCTTTTAGGTTTTCTTTTAGGATAAATGTGTATAAAAAGGTATATTAGAGTATATTGACACAGTACACTTATTTCCTGGTTGTTGTTGAGTTGTTAAGTTGTGTCCGACTCTCTGTGACTCTGTGGACTGCAGCATGCAAGGCTTTGCTGTCCTTCATTATTGCCCAGAGTCTGCACAAACTCATGTCCATAGAGTTGGTGATACCATCCAACCATTCTATGGTTGAGAAAAGCAAAAACTCTTGTCACTTATTTTATCAACTTTTTGTACTATGCTTAAAATCCTATTTAATTTATGCAATTTAAAATACTCTTCTGTAGACAAGTTGATGAATACTTTAGAGAGATAATACACTTTATTTATTTAGTATAAATTTAGACTGAATATTATGAATGGTATTTCCAAATTATGGTGCCAGAGTTTAATGAGGTGTAATCATAGGTCCTAAGATATACATATGAAGAGCAAGCTTACTGTACATCCTTAAAGTATTTTATGTATGATGATGACTGACACAACCCATTATAGAATTTGAATAAACCTAATTGTCCCAGAAAAATAATGGAAAATAATCCTTTAGATGTCAAAATATAGCAATTTATCATCTGATTCTATCCACTGTTATTTAATGCCTTTCTTAGGTACAGACATGGTTTTTTGGTAGCTCATTTGTTACATCACCAGGAAAGAAAGCAATATTTTTAGTACTGTTCAAGATGCAAACTTTATTCTCAATATGTTGAAATATAAATTGTAAAAGAACATTGACATTAAAACAATGTAATATTATCAGAGTTAACTGGAGGTTTTGCTAATGAAAGGGTAAAACTGAAAATAGACAGAAGTAATGATAATTAATCAGTTGTATTTCTGAATATTTCTGTAAACCTTAACTATATTTTTGGGAAGCTTCTTTCATTACTATTACATGTATCATTCAATTGAAGATAGACCAATAATAACAACAACTCTATTTTTAGAGTTCGCTGCATCTTACAATGAAAGGTAATTGAAGGGCATAAGGTCAAAGGGAATCAAATCAGGAGGAACACAATGAACCCTTGGGTTAGATTAGCACAGATTAGTGTATATTTCTGTGCAGTTGCTAAAACTGAGATGCAAAGTTGCCTCTAAGATATACCAGGTTAAACAAAGATGGAGATGAAATCACTTACAAGTTTTAGAGTATCCATGAGTTAAAGCCAATCAGTTTATCAGAGAAGCATCCCTCTTCTTGTCCTTGACGTATGCAAAATTATCTCAGAGTGAGCTGTTTATTTAAATTGTCCAAAAATACAAGGAAAAAGCTCAACTTGTTACAGTAGTTCGTCGAGGGACTGCTGCATCAGAATGTAGTACACATTCTCAAGACTTGAGTATGAATATTAATGTTCAGTGTTAATTTGGAAGCCTTGAAGTAGTGGGTAGGCTGCCTATCCTTCAAAACATCACCCGTAAATAGTATGTCTGGCAATTGGGCTTTTGACAAGGGTTAAATAGCTCATAACTCAGGGTTACATTTTCTGGCAAGAACCTGGGAACCAGATAGGTATTATATAGATAGAGATATTATAACAGATAATATCTATGCATGTGTGCCAAGTCACTTTAGCAGTGTCCATGTCATTGCAACCCCATGGACTATCTTCCACCAGGCTCCTCTGTCCATGGAATTTTACAGGCAAGAATATTGGAGTGGGTTCCATTTCCTCCTCCAGGGGATCTTCCCGATGCAGGGATTGAACTTGGGTCCCCTACGTCTCCTGCATTGGCAGGCTGATTCTTTACCACCAGCACCACCTGGGCAGCCCTATATAATATCTATAGTCACTATAAAGATTACATTGATATTATATAATGTCTATCTAATTTTTAATGTTCTTATGTATTCAGTTGTGTCTGACTCTTTGTGATCCCATGGACTGTGGCCTGCCAGGCTCCTCTCTCCATGAGGATTCTCCAGGCAAGAATACTGGAGTGGTTTTCCATGCCCTCCTCCAGGGGATCTTTGGGACCCAGGGATTGAACCTGCCTCTACTGTGTCTCCTGCATGGCAGGTGGATTCTTTACCAATGAGACACTTGGGAACCCAATCTTTAATGTTATGATATAAACATTAGAATATTATGTATATATTCACATATATACACACACACGTGTGTGTGTGTGTGTGTGTGGGTGTAATGTTTAAATGAGCTGTGTGTGTACAGTCAGATGGCAGAAAGCAGGCTTAAAGTGTTCCTAAGAAATAAAGAAGAGTAAGGGAATCACCTGCCTGTATAAGGATATTCACTTCCTCTTGGAAGACATAGAAAATGTATGTATAGGCAGAACCACCTATATACTATTTAGATATCAATAGAACTTAAAATATTCTATTACAATATACTTTTGAACGGAAATTGAAATGGTAATCAGAAATCTTCCAGCAAACAAAAGCCCAGGTCCAGATGGCTTCACAGCTGAATTCTACCAAAAATTTTGAGAAGAGCTAACACCTATCCTACTCAAACTCTTCCAGAAAATTGCAGAGGAAGGTAAACTTCCAAACTCATTCTATGAGACCACCATCACCCTAATACCAAAACCTGACAAAGATGCCACAAGGAAAGAAAACTACAGGCTGATATCACTGATGAACATAGATGCAAAAATCCTTAACAAAATTCGAGCAATCAGAATCCAGAAACACATTAAAAAGATCATACACCATGACCAAGTGGGCTTTATCCCAGGGATGCAAGGATTCTTCAATATCTGCAAATTAATCAATGTAATTCACCATAATAACAAATTGAAAAATAAACACCATATGATTATCTCAATAGATGCAGAGAAGGCCTTTGACAAAATTCAACATCCATTTATGATAAAAACTCTCCAGAAAGCAGGAATAGAAGGAACATACCCTAACACAATAAAAGCTATATATGACAAACCCACAGCAAACATTATCCTCAATAATGAAAAATTGAAAGCATTTCCCCTAAAATCAGGAACAGACAAGGGTGCCCACTTTCACCGCTACTGTTCAACATAGTTCTGGAAGTTTTGGCCATAGCAATCAGAGCAGAAAAAGAAATAAAAGGAATCCAAATTGGAAAAGAAGAAGTAAAACTCTCACTGTTTGCAGATGACATGATCCTCTACACAGAAAACCCTAAAGACTCCACCAGAAAATTACTATAACTAATCAATGAATATAGTAAAGTTGCAGGGTATAAAATCAACACACAGAAATCCCTTGCATTCCTATACACTAATAATGAGAAAGCAGAAAAAGAAACTAAGGAAACAATTCCATTCACCATTGCAACAAAAAGAATAAAATACTTGGGAATGTATCTACCTAAAGAAACTAAAGACCTATATACAGAAAACTATAAAACACTGATGAAAGAAATCAAAGAGGACACTAATAGATGGAGAAATATACTATGTTCATAGATAGGAAGAATCAATATAGTGAAAATGAGTATACGACCTAAAGCAATCTACAGATTCAATGCAATCCCTATCAAGCTACCAGCAGTATTTTTCACAGAGCTAGAACAAATAATTTCACAATTTGTATGGAAATACAAAAAACCTCAAATAGCCAAAGCAATCTTGAGAAAGAAGAATGGAACTGGAGGAATCAACCTTCCTGACTTCAGGCTCTACTACAAAGCCACAGTCATCAAGACAGTATGGTACTGGCACAAAGACAGAAATATAGATCAATGGAACAAAATAGAAAGCCCAGAGATAAATCCACACACCTATGGACACCTTATCTTTGACAAAGGAGGCAAGAATATACAATGGATTAAAGACAATCTCTTTAAGAAGTGGTGCTGGGAAAACTGGTCAACCACTTGAAAAAGAATGAAACTAGAACACTTTCTAACACCATTCACAAAAATAAACTCAAAATGGATTAAAGATCTAAATATAAGGCCAGAAACTATAAAACTCCTAGAGGAGAACATAGGCAAAACACTCTCCGACATAAATCACAGCAGGATCCTCTATGATCCACCTCCCAGAATATTGGAAATAAAAGCAAAAATAAACAAATGGGATCTAATTAAAACTAAAAGCTTCTGCACAACAAAGGAAACTATAAGGAAGGTGAAAAGACAGCCTTCAGAATGGGAGAAAATAATAGCAAATGAAGCAACTGACAAACAACTAATCTCAAAAATATACAAGCAAATCCTGCAGCTCAATTCCAGAAAAATAAATGACCCAATCAAAAAATGGGCCAAAGAACTAAATAGACATTTCTCCAAAGAAGACATACCGATGGCTAACAAACACAAGAGAAGATGCTTAACATCACTCATTATCAGAGAAACGCAAATCAAGACCACAACGAGGTACCATTTCACACCAGTCAGAATGGCTGTGATCCAAAAGTCCACAAGCAATAAATGCTGGAGAGGGTGTGGAGAAAAGGGAACCCTCTTACACTGTTGGTGGGAATGCAAACTAGTACAGCCACTATGGAGAAAAGTGTGGAGATTCCTTAAGAAACTGGAAATAGAACTGCTTTATGACCCAGCAATCCACTTCTGGGCATACACACCAAGGAAACCAGAATTGAAAGAAACACGTGTACCCCAGTGTTCATCGCAGCACTGTTTATAATAGCCAGGACATGGAAGCAACCTAGATGTCCATTAGCAGACGAATGGATAAGAAAGCTGTGGTACATATACACTATGGAGTATTACTTAGCCATTAAAAAGAATATATTTGAACCAGTTCTAATGAGGTGGATAAAACTGGAGCTGATTACACAGAGTGAAGTAAGCCAGAAAGAAAAACACCAATACAGTATACTAACATATATGGAATTTAGAAATATGGTAATGATAACCCTGTATGCAAGACAGCAAAAGAGACACAGATGTAAAGAACAGACTTTTGGACTCAGAGGGAGAGGGAGAGGGTGGGATGATTTGGGAGAATGGCGTTGAAACATGTATACTATCATGTAAGAAACGAATCACCAGTCTAGGTTCGATACAGGATACAGGATGCTTGGGGCTGGTGCACTGGGATGACCCAGAGAGATAGTATGGAGAGGGAGGTGGGAGGGGGGTTCAAGGTTGGGAACTCATGTACACCTGTGCTGGATTCATGTCAATGTATGGCAAAACCAATACAGTATTGTAAAGTAAAAAAAAAATAAAATTTAAATAAAAAAAAAGAAATATAATAGTAGATTTCCACTTAAGGGTTACAGTCTGCTTTTTGCTTTGTATCTGATTCGTTTAATGAAGGTATGAGCCTAAATAGTCCACTGTAAATGGTTAGAAGATACTATTTCTCCACTTTGTATTGAATAGGAGTGAAGACTTTTGAGAAAAGATTTTTTTTTTTTCCATCAGCACAGAGGTCATTTTCTTGTTTTTCCTTTTGGGTATTTTTGCTTTGCTTTATGACTGGCACTTGAAACGTGATAGATTTATTTGTAAGGTATCCTCTTTCATCTGCAAAGAAAAATTTCTTACTGCCTCAGGAGCTCAGGTGCTTTTTTTTTTTTCTGCTTAAATCCTTTTTTTATTCTCTATCATCTTATCATACTTAAAGTCATGCATTGAACTTTCAGCTTGTTTTATTGCCGTTTGAATTAGAAACAGTCCTTAAGAGCCTATTGCTGCAAACTTTCTTGTGAGCTTAGACTTTACGTTGCTCTTGTGGTGGAGGAAAAGTTAAGAGTATCTTCCTCTTTCTCTTCCCAATTCTGTTTCTAGACTGGAGGCATATATTAATATTTGATTCTTTGCGATTTCTAGGGCTAAAAGATAACTCTGACTTAAGTCCAGCAAATTCTATTAATGTAAATTTTTTCATATTAATGATTGTATTACAAGGAACACATAATACATCATTAATATGAAAAAGCTTTAAAAAGCTGAACAGTAAAAACAATTATAAGGAATGCAGGCATTTAATCAAAATCAATCAAGTAGGATAACTTTTAATAATTTCTAAACAAAAATAATATAGCTCATAATGAAACTTTGAAATCTTCCACTGCATTCTATTGTTGTTTAGTTGCTAAGTCATGTCTGACTCTTTGCAACCCCATGGACTGTAGCCTGCCAGGCTCCTCTGTCCATGGCAATAATACTGAAGTGGGTAGACATTTCATTGTCTAGGGGATCTTCCCCACCAGGAAGTGAATCTATGGCCCCTGCTGCACCCCTGCACTACTTTCTTTACCCCTGCTAACAGATTCTTTACCCCTGCTAGCAGATTATTTACCACTGTTAGCAGATTCTTTGAGTTTCCTACTAACTTCAGCCACTTAACAGACAGAGACAGTAAAAGCTCAGGGGTAGAAGTCCTTCCCGTTCCATCTTTAAGAGTTATTTCTGGGCCTTCACTAGTGGTCCAGTGGTTAAGAATCTGCCGTTCAATGCAGGTGGCACGGAATTGATCCCTGGTTGGGGAATGAAGATCCCACATGCTTCTAGGCAACTAAGCCCTTGGGCAGCAACTATTGAGCCTGCATTTGGGCACCACAACTAGAGAGAAGCCCACTTCCCACAAGGAAGATCCTGTGTACCATCTGCTAAGACATGACACAGCCAAATAAACATGAAAAAATAGCCATTTCTTGCTCACTGCTGGCTTTGACATGAAGAAACTGAGGATCCTATTTGCCTTCCTTTTCTTTTCTTCATGACTCATAAAGAGGAGTATTGATTTTTTTTATTTCTAAATAAAGCTTTATTATTTTAAATTTTACTTTATTTTACTTTACCATACTGTATTGGCTTTGCCATACATCAACATGAATCTGCCACGGGTGTACACGTTGATCTCGTTACACCAAATTTTTTGAAAGATCTGTCTGAGTTAAACATAAGCTTTGAAATAATCATTCTTTTTCTTCCACTGATTTATGCTTGAATGTCCAATTAGATTGGGGATTTAAAAGTTTAGACTTTGGAGGCCAAAATAGAGCAACTTTATGGAGCACTGAAGAACTGATGCTTTTTAACTGTGGTGTTGGAGAAGATTCTTGAGAGACCCTTGGACTGCAAGGAGATCCAACCAGTCCATTCTGAAGAAGATCAGCCCTGGGATTTCTTCAGAAGGAATGATGCTAAAGCTGAAACTCCAGTACTTTGGCCACTTCATGCGAAGAGTTGACTCACTGGAAAAGACTCTGATGCTGGGAGGGATTGGGGGCAGGAGGATAAGGGGATGACAGAGAATGAGATGGCTGGATGGCATCACTGACTCGATGGATGTGAATCTGAGTGAACTCTGGGTGTTGGTGATGGACAGGGAGGCCTGGTGTGCTGCGGTTCATGGGGTCGCAAAGAGTCTGACACGACTGAACGACTGAACTGAACTGAACTGATGGTGTATTTTGACTTAATGCTATTTTACTTAAGGAAAATGATTTTTTCTAGGTAGTCAAAGTACTGGAGTTTTACAATAATGTATTGGCTATACATTCTTCTGATAATGACATAGCTTTCTGCTTTGCTTGACTTGCGTGTATGCTCACTTGTGTCTGACTTTTTGTGACCCCATGGACTGTAGCCTACCATGTTCCTCTGTTGAAGGAAATTTTCTAGGTGAAAATACTGGAGCAGGTTGCTGTTTCCTACTCCAGGTTGCTTACTTCTCCACTGGAGTTTTTGGAGAAAGTGGAATGAGGTAGTCAAGGCAAAATTTCAATATTCCTGGGTCCTTTACATAGTACCATCTCAGCAGCACATCTTAGTAGTCTTATTATCATGGATTTCATGAGGTCATAATGTGAGTTTGCTCTTTCTCTGAGTGAATGCCTTGTGTTTCTATACTTGGGTTGAGATAAGAAAGTGGTTATTCTTAGGCATAGTTGCTGACATTGACTATATTGATAAGATTTTCTAAATGATTACTATCAAAATAAAAATTGAACAAGTAACAAAATTGATTTGTTCAGATTACTTCAATAAGGGGGATACTCCAGATCCGAAGTTCAGAATGTCTCAACAAGTAGTATTGCCTTAAGTCTTAAGAGGAGAGATAAAAAAGTGGCAGAGGGGATGACTTATATCTGCAGTTGTTTTACAAGAAAAGGAAGACTTCGTTATCTGAAAAGGAAATATTTTTCTCTGTGTTATTTGGCTCTAATCTAGCTAATCATTTGTAAGATGAAATTTAGGTAGTTGGAATATCTGAGTCAGTTCTTGTCAACAGGTTCAAGCAAAAGAGGGCACAAACATTACTCGTTGTCAGTCCCAACTCCTGCTCAAGACAAACACTGTTTTAAAATAATCTTAGGGTTTTGGGTCAACAATAGGTGATATAGTCCATATAGTCAGCAATTTCTTACTGGATTGTTCTTGGAGAAGTAGCTGAAGCATCTCTTATGCTCTGACATCTGTCTGTAATTCAAAAAACATGCTGGAGGCAAAGTATTTAATTAGGACCTATTAAAAGAAGCTGCTTCCCAGGTGGTACTAGTGGTAAAGAACATGCCTGCCAATGCAGGAGACATAAGAGGCATGAGTTTGGTCCCTGGTCGGGAAGATCCCCCGGAGGAGGGCATGGCAACCCACTCCACTTCTTGCCTGAAGAATCCCATGGACAGAGGAGCCTGACAGGCTGTGGTCCATAGGGTGACAAAGAGTCAGACATGACTGAAAAGACTTAGCACACCCACACGCTATTAAGAGAAGCAGAAAAATGATCACTGGAGGTTATAGGGAGGGATAAAATCAAGACTTGCAGCAAGCTGGCAACGATTTTCGTGACTCCTGGGAAATTGATGTGGAAAGGGCCCTTGATAATATAATTACTATGGTGGCAATGCAATAAATTTCTTGGTTTCAATCTCAAATGTTCTTGTGTATGATGTGGAGGTCAGAGAAGTTTTGGGAACAAACATGCAACAATTGCTTCTGACTACAGGGTATATCTTCCCTCTGGTGCCCAGAATCATTTGAAGTAATGGTTGGTTGTGGAGTTTGTACATTGAATCTCTTGAAGCTATTAAGGGAGGAGGCCAATGATTTTTTGTGTGTGTGTGTGTGTGTGTGTGATGTTGTCCACTTTAATGATTATTTCCTCTAATGGGGCATGGAAGCCACTCCTGGAGTGGCTCGGACTATAGTACATTCTCCAGTTGCTCTGGGTACTGTGTCACCCCAAGTGTGGTTGCATGCAGCCATCAGGTTCTCCCAAGCAATGAACTTTCCTTTCAAGGGTGTCTTCAAATCCAGCGTAGAAGGAAGAGTATGGGGAGGGGGTGTGTGTGGCCAATAAGGTTGAGTGGGAAGACACAGGTCATCTCCTCCTTTGGGCACACCAAAAGTATACCTATTCACAGATCAAGTATTGATGAGAAAGACTGATTTCTAGTAAGAAAGGTCATCTACAATTAAAGCTGTAAAGAGAATCACAACAAGATGAATAGGAGGGGCAGAGAAGCAGTATAGTTAAGACTCACACTGGGTGGATGACCCACAAATTGGGAGATAATTGCAGTTGCAGAGGTCCTCCCCAAGAAGCAAGGAGTCTGACCCCCTCATCAGGCTCTCCAGGCCAGGGATCCTACACTGGAGGATCGTACACTGAGTTCCTAGAACATTTTTATTTGAAGGCCATTGGGATTGTATTCCCACTTGGCTAGTTGCCTGGCTTAGCCTGAGCTGATTACACCAAAGCCTTTGACTGTGTGGATCACAACAAACTGGAAAATTCTTACCAGACCACATGATCTGCCTTCCAAGAAATCTGTATGCAGGTCAAGAAGCAACAGAACAGAACATGGAACAACAGACTGGTTCCAAATCAGGAAAGGAGTATAATGTTCAGAATATACAAATCCATAGAGACAGAAAGTAGATTGGGGGTTGCCAGAGGATGGGAGAGGGAAAAATCAAAAGTACTGTTAATGAGAATAAAGTTTCTTTTTAAAGTGATGAAAATATTCTTGAATTAAATAGCTGTGATTGTTGCACAAACTTGTGGTTATACTAAAAGCCACTGGATTGGATATTACTTTAAAAGCATGCATTTTATGATGAACTATACCTCAATAATGTGATGAGAAGACAAAAGAGATTGATGGAGGATCTAATGAGAGAATCCTATAGGATCTTATTCTAGCACCTGCAAGTGGAAGCTGACCACTTTGTGATGGCATCTGTTTGGCCCCAGTTTCACAGAAAATAAGTGTACTTCATGTTGTCAACTTCCTTTAGAAGCTCTTGAAAGAGCCTTAGTTTAGGGTTGTTTATTTCTATGGATTTCTGTTCATAATATAACCTGTATTTTTCAGTTATGCAACGTGAGCCCAAATTGCACTCTTTGTAGTTTCACTTTGCCATTGGTGCTCAGGAGAATAGCGTAATGCCTCTTCCACCTGGGTTCAAGGTTGCCCTACTGGTATCTTCCAGAGTACTAGGTCTCTGACCTGAAGATGATGTCAAGGCTATGGTCATATGTTTGGGGAAGGGCAGACTTGACTGATGGTGATAAATATGTATGCATTTAATGATACCTTGGAAGTAGTTAAGCCTATCATATTGGATTAATGTCTCCCCAAATCCATGAGGAATAAGGGATCCTAATTGGCTTGCTGGTAATTATTTCATAAGGAGATAGTTAAAACTGACTAGGCAGTGGGAGGATTAAAGGATCCTTAGGGCTAAAGGTTGGGTCAAGACAGATTTAGTTCCTCAAAGAGTTTGAAACTGTGTTTTATTTATTTATTTGACTGTGCATACAGTTTGGAGGATATTGGTTCTCCAACCAGGGACTGAACTGAGGATCATGGCAGTAAAAGCACTAAATCCTAACCACTAGACCACCAGGGAAGTCCTGAAACTGGGTTTTAGAGTACCACTAATTGGTATAGTCAGCCGCTTGGTTGTGTCTGACTCCTTTGTGGCCCCACGGTCTGTAGCCTGTCAGGCTCCTCTGCCCATGGGATTCTCCAGGCAAGAATACTGGAGTGGGGTGTCATTTCCTACTCCAGGGGATCTTCCCAAACCAAGTATTGGACCCACATCTCTTGCATCTCTGGCATTGGTGGTGGGATTCTCTACCACTAGTGCCAGCTGGGATGCCTGGAGAACCACTGGTCCATTATATTTTTCTAGAGATTTGAGGATGGTAAAGATAGTTTGAGTTTCTGTGACAGTGGAAGTACTTTTTAAATATCCTTAATAACCTTTCCAGAGAATAAGCTTTCCTTTTGCTAGTGAAAAACAACAGTATTCCCCAGGTGTGGAAAATTCTCTTTTAGTAGCAACTTAGCCATATCAGTGGAGAGGGCAATGGCACCCCACTCCAGTACTCTTGCCTGGAAGGTCCCATGGACGGAGGAGCCTGGTGGGCTAAAGTCCATGGGGTCGTGAAGAGTCAGACACGACTGAGCGACTTCACTTTCCCTTTTCACTTTTCACTTTCATGCATTGGAGAAGGAAATGGCAACCCACTCCAGTGTTCTTGCCTGGAGAATCCCGGGGATGGGGGAGCCTGGTGGCTGCCGTCTATGGGGTCACACAGAGTCGGGAACTGAAGTGATAGCAGCAGCAGCAGCCATATCAGTGGTGGTGTTTAGTTGCTATATCATGTCGACTCTTGCGACCCCATGGGCTGTAGCCAACTAGACTCCTCTGTCCATGGGATTTTCCAGGAAAGAATTCTGGAGAGGTTTGCCATTTCTTTCTCCAGGGGATCTTCCCAACACAGGGATCGGACCCAGGTCTCCTGCACTGCAAGCAGATTCTTTACTTTACTAACAGGGCAGCCATATCAGTGGCAACAGCCTATTTGTAGAGAGAACTTCCAACCAGCTGAAAACTTTCAGACAAAGTTAGAACATATTTGTACCTATGGGACTTTGGGAATTGAATAAAATCCATTGCCAAAGAAAAAGGGACAAGACAGGCAATTCTCACCCTTGTTTTATCTTTAGATTTTTATCAGGATTGTTTTCCTAGCAAATGGGGAATGTTGAAGTTACCTGTACAATATGAGGGCTGAAGAGTCCACACCACTATATGTGTAGAAGATCTTTTAAGATTTTTCTTTGCTGTGGGATTTGCTGTGGCTATGAACTAAATTTCAGACATGTTCAAGGAGAGACAAGTAGCATTTGGTGTCTCCAAAGCTCATCTGAGTAGATAAAACATTAAGCTTGTTTCCAATAGATTTTTAGCCTCAGATGTAAGTAGTGGCCAATAGGCTATTTAATTATCAATATAAGTTTATATCTCTGAAGAAGAGTGATCAAAAGGAAGTATTTAGATGATTGAGAAAGAATTTTCTTGTGAAGCATTTGTCTTAATGTATTTGTCATCCAAGAGGTTTCTTTAGTGTTGAGAGACTGGCTAATGTGAGCTTTAGTTTTGTTGTTCAGTTGCTAAGTCGTGTCTGACTCTTTGCGATCCCATGGACAGCAGCATGCCAGGCTTTCCCGTCCTTCACCAGCTCCTAGAGCTTGCTTAAACTCATGTCCATTGAGTCAGTGATGCTGTCCAACCTCTCCTCTTCTGTCGTCTCCTTCTCCTCCTGTCCTTAATCTTTCCCAGCATCATGGTTTTTTCCAATGAGTCACTCTTTGCATTAGATGGCCAAAGTATTAGAGCTTCAACTTCAGCATCAGTTCTTCCAAAGAATATTCAGACTTGATTTCCTTTAAGATTGACTGGTTTGATCTCCTTGCAGTCCAAAGGATTCTCAAGTCTTCTCTAGCATCACAGTTTGAAAGCAATTCTTTGGTGTTCAGCCCTCTTTATAGTCCAACTCTCACATTCGTATGTGATTACTGGAAAGAACATAGCTTTGCCTATACTGACCTTTGTCTAGCTTTAGTTTTGATAGTGGGTAGTAGTGAGGTTTCTAATAGATTAGCTACTTGAGTTCTATTTTTATTGAGTGTCTTTGTAGCTGTCATAAACAATTCTCATTTCTATACCATACAAAAATCATGTACAACATGGAAAGGATATCTGCTACTTGTATAAATGTTAACTGTCTTATCTTGTTTTAGTGTACAAGCCTGGTGAGGGCTATGAATTCAGCAAATTGACTGAATTAACCTTAGACAGGTGTTTGAACAGTGGTTTGTTGAAAATCTGTGATAGAATATCTTTATTTGAATTTTCCATTTGTGTGTCTGAGGTAGGTACCATATGCAAAGAAGGTGGCAATAGGGTCTTTGAGAGGAGTTTCAGTGAGGTTTGTATAAAGAGGAATTATAGATTGTTTGATGGTGGTGCAGCTATGAGCTTGCTCCTTAGATAGGAAGGAAAAAAGGCTAGTTGGATGGAGGTCTAGATAGTGCTGAATAGTCATGCAAGGGAGAGAAAGCAGCAGGATTTCATAGGATATGAGTTGGAGGCAGAAAATTTTGGGTGTTCTTGGTAAGTAGCGGGTCTGAATTGCATGGGGTACATAGAGAATGAGTGAATGACTCAAAATTAAGTCAGTAGTGGCTTCAATTAATTTTGAAGCAGCTGCAAATTTGTATAAGAGGAAATCCCCTCACCATAAAGTCTAAAGTTTAGCTGAAGTATCCAATAGGCCTTTGGCTTCCATTGTATTTTTGGGTGAAAAGTTGTAAAGCAGGCCCATCCTTTGTACATAGAAAAGCAAAAGGGTAATGATGTCTTATTTAACTTATATGCAGAGTACATCATGAAAAACGCTGGAGTGGAAGAAGCACAAGCTGGAATCAAGATTGCCGGGAGAAATATCAATAACGTCAGATATGCAGATGACACCACCCTTATGGCAGAAAGTGAAGAGGAACTAAAAAGCCTCTTGATGAAAGTGAAAGAGGAGAGTGAGAAAGTTGGCTTAAAGCTCAACATTTAAAAAATGAAGATCATGGCAATCTGGTCCCATCACTTCATGGGAAATAGATGGGGAAACAGTGGAAACGGTGTCAGACTTTGTTTTTTTTTGGGGGGGGGGCTCCAAAATCACTGCAGATGGTGATTGCAGCCATGAAATTAAAAGACGCTTAACTCCTTGGAAGGAAAGTTATGACCAACCTAGATAGCATATTAACAGCAGAGACATTACTTTGCCAACAAAGGTCCATCAGGTCAAGGCTATGGTTTTTCCAGTGGTCATGTATGGATGTGAGAGTTGGACTGAAGAAAGCTGAGCACAGAAGAATTGACGCTTTTGAAGTGTGGTGTTGGAGAAGACTCTTGAGAGTCCCTTGGACTGCAAGGAGATCCAACCAGTCCATTCTAAAGGAGATCAGTCCTGGGTGTTCATTGGAAGGACTGATGCTAAAGCTGAAACTCCAATACTTTGGCCACCTGATGCGAAGAGTTGACTCATTGGAAAAGACCCTGATGTTGTGAGAGACTGTGGGCAGGAGGAGAAGGGAATGACAGAGGATGAGATGGCTGGATGGTATCACTGACTCGATGGACATGAGTTTGAGTAAACTCCAGGAGTTAGTGATGGACAAGGAGGCCTGGAGAGCTGTGATTCATGGGGTCTCAAAGAGTCGGACACGACTGAGCAACTGAACTGAACTGAATGAATAATTGGGGAACCCAACAGTAGGAAGATAGAAAGTTATGGAGGTGAGGTTTTGAAATTCAGACTTGGTAGAAGAGACCTAATTAAGAGGTTTGGAGATGAACTCGTAATTGTGGTGTATAAATAAATGGGAAATGATAGCGGAAAAGTCAGGGATATAATTCTGATATTAGTGAGAGGGTAAGAGAGAGGACACAACTGAGTGATTGAACTGAACTGAGGAGACAGGAAGGCTAGCGGTCTCCAAGCGAGGAAATAGGCTGCAAGTGTTAGACGCCTTTTCCTCTCTTTTAATGGGCAGGAGGAAACAAACTGCAAGTATCAGACTTTTTTTTTTTTTTTCTCTTCTCTATACAAAATTAAAAGGAGGTTTCTTTTAAATTTCTGTGTTGCCATGACGACACCTGGTTCCTCCTGAACTTAACTTTTCTCAAACCTTGAGCTAACCAATGCATTTTTCTTGCAGAAATGTTTCTCTTAGGCTATGTTAATGAAGCTATGTATTTGCTTGGAAATCTGCCTTTCTTCAAGATTCATGTCAGTTGTTTTATGGTCCAGGATGACTCACCTTGTGCCAATACTGCCCCAAAATGCAAGTTGTCAAGAAGGGCCTGGTGCCACTCTCTCAGTTTTGAGACATTTCCTTTCTCTAATTAGCAGCTTGCTAATAGGTATATACCTTCTTGCTATAAAGTAGCAGGGGGGCACTCTTTCTGCCCACTTCTGATGTCTATGTCAGAAGTTTTTATATCTCTTTTATACTTTAATAAAACTTTATTAAACAAAAGCTCTGTGCAGTAAAGCCTCATCACTGGCCCCAGATTGAATTCCTCTCCTTCAGGGGCTAAGAATCCTGGCATCATTCACGGCTCATAGCGGCAACCTTTTAAGCGACTAATCCTTTTAACACTTGGAGTTGTCTTTTGGTCTCAGGGATAGGGAACTTGATGATGGTGTTGTTTAGGGGATAAATATTCTCTTCAGGGGCGATATCAAGTCCTAGATAATGCACAGGAAGGATGTATAATTGCTTTGTCTTTAGTGGCCTTATGGGCAGAGACTTGGAGTAGTTATTGAATATGACAAGCAAGCTGTCAAAAATCACATGAGCAGAGAAGGTCATCTACATACTGGATAAGAGATTCAAGATAAGGTAAAATTTCTCAGGTTGGCATTAAGGGTCTAAAACAAATAAGTAGCAGCTTTAGTAAACTCCTGAGGTATAACACATACTGTTGATTTTTCCATAGAAACCAAAAGATATATTGTGAAAAAGTATATTGAAAAAAATCAGAGACTTCCCTTTTGGACAAATGGTTAGGACTTGGTGCCTTCACTACCCGTGGCTCAGGTTTATGCTCTGGTTGTGGAACTAAGATCCCACAAGCCATATGACCTGGCTATAAAACAAAGCAAACAAAAAAAATAGAACATAGGGCAATGACTATAAATGAATAGTATTGGGCTGTATAGAAACTAGAACAGTGTTAGGGTTAGAAACTATTAATAGAAAACCATGAGGTGACTTAAATATATATATAGTGCTTCCTAGGTGGCACTACTGGTAAAGAACCCAACTGAAAGTGTAGGAGATGTAACAGACTGTGGGTTTGATCCCTGGGTTGAGAAGATTCCCTGGAGGGAGGCATGGGAACCCATTCCAATATTCTTGCCTGGAGAATCCCCATGGCCAGAGGAGCCTGGTGGGCTATAGTCCATAAGGTTGCAAGGAGTTGGACATGACTGAAATGACTTAGCATGCCTGCACATGTATGTATATATATTTATATTTATTTGTTTAGTGAAGTATAACTGATTTGCAATGTGTTAGTTTTCAGGTGTACAGGAAATGATCCAAAAGTGTATATGTATATATGTGTGTGTGTATATATATATATTCTTTTTCAGATTCTTTTCCCTTACAGGTTATTATAAAATATTGGGTATAGTTTGCTGTGCTATAGTAGTCTTTGTTTGTTATCTAATTTATGTATAGTAGTGTGTATTTGTTAATCCCATCTTCCTAATTTATTCCTCCACCATCCCTTTCACTTTGGTAACTGTAAGTTTTTTCCTATGTCTGTGGGTCTATTTCTGTTTTTTTTTTTCATTTATTTTTTTATTGAAGGATAATTGCTTCACAGAATTTTGTTTTCTGTGAAACCTCAACATGAATCAGCCATAGGTATACATATATCTTTTCCCTTTTGAACCTCCCTCCCGTCTCCCTCTCTATCCCACTCCTCTAGGTAGATACAGAGCCCCTGTTTGAGTTTCCTGAGCCATACAGCAAATTACTGTTGGCTATCTATTTTATATATGGTAATGTAAGTTTCACGTGACTCTCCATATATCTCACCCTCTCTTCCCCTCTCCCCATTTCCATAAGTCTAAACAAGTTCCTTTGTATCTTTTCTTTTTAGATTCCATGTATATGCAATATCATATGGTATTTGTCTTTCTATATTTCATTAAAAAAATAGGAATAGAACCTCCATGAAAGTGAAAGTGAAGTTGCTCAATCCTGTCAAACTCTGTGACCCCATGAACTGTAGACTGCCAGGTTCCTCTGTCCATGGGATTTTCCAGGCGAGAATATTGGAGTGGGTTGCCATTTCTTTCTCCAGGAGATCTTCCCAACCCAGGGATTGAACCCAGGTCTGCCACATTGCAGGCAGACTCTTTACTCTTTACTCATTCCCTGAGCCACCAGGGAATCCCTAAGAACCACCATATGACCCAGCAATTCCACTACTGGGCATATATCCTGAGAAAACAAAACCACAATTCAAAAAGACACTTGTACTCCAGTGTTCCTAACAGCACTATTTATAATAGCCACGACATGGAAGCAACCTAAATACCCATCGACAGAGGAATGGGAGACTCTTTTAACCATTGCTTTCAAGTCTTGGACTAGCTGGCATTGTTTGCCAAAAGTTATTTACTTGGAAGATCAGGATACTAGATGAGGAGAATAAGAGGTCCTTGTCATGGAGAACTTGAACTGATGAATGAATTCTTTTCTATTCTTATGGGAATTCAGAAAGTCCTGAACAATAGCATGTAAATCTATGTGTGACCAAAGGTTAGAGTACTTGTTCAGGTGGGCGTGCTGGTCACTGGCTTTCAGCAGGGAAGGAAGGGATGCATGCTAAGGTGGGGCAATAGGGAGTGAGGTAGTTAAATTGATGCAGGTAGGGGAAAGGAAAAGGGAATTCTTGGCATAGGCAGAGTATTCGGTTGGGGACAGAGATGAGGTGGTACATGTGGAAGGTTCTGGGTGAGGAAAGGGGTTGTGAGGTTTTGATGGGGGTAAAAGAGGAGCAGGAGAAATGAACTGCCAGTGAGATAATTCTTGAGGGATCACAGTTTGAGATATTTTAGCGACATTTTCTCACTGTTTAATCTGTGTTTCAATGGAATGAAAAAAACTGATCATTGATAAGAAGAGATGTCAGAGCCCTTGGATTTAAAGGCACCTCATAGATGGACACATTTAGAGAGTTCCCAGGTGTCCCAAAGACACCACTGGAGTTCTACATTGTCCTTAGTGAAATTCAGCCATTTTTGGAAACAAAGAACTGAACTGTTACTGTAGTGGTGAGCATGTAATTAGCGGAAGTTTTTAAAAGGCATGAGAAGAGAGTTGAGAAATTCTCATAGAACCATGGTTTAACAAAAACTGGCAAGAAAACAAACCCAAAGAGTGTGCAAACAAAAAGTCAAAATTAAAACTTTACTGTGCTATCATGGACAGATATCTGAAGCTCAGGGATCAGGATCTGTCCTTAGTGGGGACTCCAGAATTGCCAGTTAGGGAAGGAACACAACAAGCTTAAGAGGTCTCAGTACTTGGGTGAGAAGACAGGGTCCAGGGGTGGGCTTCCACTTCAATTCCAATTATGTTATTGAGCTGTGGAAGACAAAAACTGGACAAAGAAGGAGACTGACTTTATTCAGGGTGTCATAATAAAGAAAATACCTGAGGTCAGAGCATAAGCAGAGTTTCAAACTTTTCTAGGGAGAGAGAAATCATTTACAATTGAGATGATTTATGATTGGGGTTAATTTTGCAAGAATGGAAGTTTCATTCTGTTATCTGAACAAGAAATGTTTTTCTATGGGGTTAGTTTCTGTGGGATAAACAGTTATAATCTTAACTAATGAGTCATAGACAAAGAACAGGAACCTGGAGGGTCTGTGTCTGAACTTATCAGCAGATTTCAGGCAAAAGGAGAAAAGTCCATGCTTTTCCTTGTGATAACTAAGGCCTTATTACAAGTCTGCCTTTTTAGAAGTTTATTCAACTATCTTGCAGAATAGCTATTCAAAGTTACACATCATAATATATATTAGGAAGCATAGATCACAGTTACATCACCTTTATATGCACAGAAGATATCTTGAGGGATTCTTTTTCTCTTAAACTTCTCACATGATTTGCCAACAAAACATCTTAGTTCTTCCATGAAAATATATCTACACCCTGATTGTTTCTCATACCTTACATGCTACACCTCTAGTCCAAGCTTCCATCATCTCTCACTTGGATTATGCCATCATCGGCTCCGACTTTCTGTTTCAACCTTTGATTCCAAATATTCTATTTTCAACTCTATTTCAGTCCTATTCAAATCCAGTGTATATTAAGACACTCCTCTGCTGAGAGGTTGCCTGCAACCCTCCAGTGATTCCCAGCTCTCTTGCCAATGTCCTTACCACAGACTATATGATCTCGCTCCCTATTTTTGCCCATATTGTTTTGCTTCCTGGGTTTCCTTTGAAATTGTCAGGCATGATCTCACCTGTGGGCCTTTGCATTCACCTTCTTCTCTACATCTGGCATGAATATCTGGCATGTCAGAAGTCATTCTCATTCTAGTCTTTGCTGAAACAGTATTTTCTCAGAAAAGCCTTACCTGATTATTTAAAATTTCAGCTTGTCCCCTTGAACTACCTATCTCTCTGCTTTGCTTTATTTTTCTCCATAGCCATCATCAACTTCAAACATATGAAAGAGTTTATTTTACTCATTGTTTTTTCCCTTTGGAACAAGAATTCTATTAGGACAGAAACTTTTGTCTGTTTGGTTAGTGACAAAATCTCCAGCATTTAGTAAGTTTATTTCCACATGTAGATACTCAGTTAGTATTTGGTAAATGAATGAATGAGTGATTGGTTGACTTGGACAAAACTTAAATTTATTGGTAGAACCAAAAGATTTGGTTCACTTCCATTTCTGGGTTTCTCAACTTATTTGAAAACTACAGTCTACCACTATTGTCTCTTCCTTGACTTAGCTAGCAGAATAATTTATATAATATTATGAATATTGTTGTATATAGTATTATATCAAATACAATAACATTTATCTAGGTGATTATGTTTGATCTGTCAAGGCTATGACTAAAATTAAACCTTGAATAGAGAGAAAAAACAATCACATATGAAGTGAAGTAAGGAAGCAAAAATATCTCTGAAAGCTTAGGTAAAATTCACCTGTCCCTACAAATTCCTTTATGGTACATCATTCTTTATATCTCCATTTCTGATTCTGTAGTTTTCGTCATAGTGACTTACAGGATTTAGAGACATAGTCAATGCCATTTTTGCTCAAGTGGAAAATCTACTAATACTTAATCATGACATCACTCTTTATGCTTTGTCTTTTCCATAACACCAAATTAATATACTATTTAACAAGCATTTAATTGCTCAACTGGTAAAATCATTTTTAGGAAATGAGAAAGTTTATTATAATATTTGCAAGAGTTTGTCATATTTCAACTTATATTATCTGTCCACATCATAAAAAAAAAAAGAGAGAAGCATAATGCTATAGAGGAAAGAGTAGTCATAGTGTGAGAAATGTTCGAACATGGTTCTGCTCTTTATTGTGCAACTTTGGTTCAGTTCACTTGCTCAGTCATGTCTGACTCTTTGCGACCCTATGGACTGCACCACACCAGGCTTCCCTGTCCATCACCAACTCCTGGAGCTTGCTCAAACTCATGTCCATTGAGTCACTGATGCCATCCACCCATTGCATCCTCGGTTGTGAATATTCAGGACTAATTTCCTTTTAGGATTGACTGATTTGATCTCTTAGCAGCGTCTGTTCTTTATTGTGACCATCTCTGCAAGAAATGTTCCTCTGGTCTCTAATTTTCTTGAAAAGATCTCTAGTCTTTCCCATTCTGTTGTTTTCCTCTATTTCTTTGCATTGATCACTGAGGAAGGCTGTTTTATCTCTCCTTGCTATTCATTGGAACTCTGTATTCAGATGGGTAGATCTTTTCTTTTCTCCGTTGTCTTTTGCATCTCTTCTTTCCTCAGCTATTTTTAAGGTCTCCTCAGACAGCCATTTTGCACTTTTGCATTTCTTTTTCTTGGGGGTGGTTTTGATCCCTGCCTTATCATGAACCTCTGTCCATGGTTTTTCAGGCGCTCTGTCTATCAGATCTAATCCCTTGAATCTATTTGTTACTTCCACTGTATAATCATAATGGATTTGATTTAGGTCATGCCTGAATGGTCTAGTGGTTTCCCGTACTTTCTGCAATTTAAGTCTGAATTTTGCATTAAGGAGTTCATGATGTCAGCTTCAGTCAGCTCCTGGTTTTGTTTTTGCTGACTGTATAGAACTTCTTCATCTTTGGCTGCAAAAAATATAATCAATCTGATTTCAGTGTTGACTATCTGGTGTCCATGTATAGTCTTCTCTTGTGTTTTTGGAAGGGGGCATTTACTATGACCAGTGCATTCTTTTGGCAAAACTTTGTTAGCCTTTGCCTTGTTTTGTTTTGTTCTCTAAGGCCAAATTTGCCTGTTACTCCAGGTATCTCTTGACTTCCTACTTTTGCATTCCAGCCCCCTATAATGAAAAGGACATCTTTTTTGGGTGATAGTTCTGGAAGGTCTTGGAGGTATTCATAGAACTGTTCAACTTCACTTTCTTCAGTGTTACTGGTTGGGGCATAGACTTGGATTACTATGATATTCAATGGTTGGCCTTGGAAATGAACAGAGATCATTCTGTCATTTTTGAGATTGGATCCAAGTACTCCGTTTCAGGCTCTTGTTTACTATGATGGCTACTCCATTTCTTCTAAGGTATTCTCACCCACAGTAGTACATATAATGGTCATCTGAATTAAATTCACCCATTCTAGTCCATTTTAGTTCACTGATTCCTAAAATGCGGATGTTCACTCTTTCCATCTCTTGTTTGACCACTTCCAATTGCCTTGATTAATGAACCTAACACTCCAGGCTCCTATTCAGTGTTGCTCTTTACAGCATCAGACTTTACTTCCATCACCAGCCACACCCACAACTGGGTGCTGTTTTTGCTTTAGCTCCATTTCTTCATTCTTTCTGGAATTATTTCTCTACTGATCTCCAGTAACATATTGGGCACCTACCAACCTGGGGAGTTCATCTTTCAGTGTCCTATCTTTTTGCCTTTTAATAGTATTCATAGGGTTCTCAAGGCAAGAATACTGAAGTGGTTTGTCATTCCCTTCTCCAGTGGACTCAGTTTTGTCAGAACTCTCCTTCATGACCCATCCATCTTGGATGGTCCTATCTGGCATGGCTCATAGTTTCATTGAGTTAGACAAGGCTGTGGTCCATGTTATCAGTTGGGTTATTTTTCTGTGATTGTGGTTTTCATTCTGAGTGCCCTTTAATGGATAAGGAGAAGAAGCTTATGGAAGCTTCCTGATGGCAGAGACTGACTAAGGGGAAAACTGGTTCTTGTTCTGATGGTTGGAACCATGCTCAGTATCTTTAATCCAATTTTATCTTGAGTAGGGGTGTGTTCCCTCCGTGTTGCTTGACCTGAGGCCAAACTATGGTGGAATTAATGAAAAAAAATTCAACCTCCTTCAAAAGGTCACATGCTGCATTCAGTGTTTCCGACCCTGCAGCAGGCCACTGCTGACCCACGCCTCTGCCAGAGACTCCTGGACACTCATGGGCAAGTCTGGGTCAGTCTCTTATAGGGTCATTGCTCCTTTCTCCTGTGTCCTTGTGGGCACAAGGTTTTGTTTGTGCCTTCTAGGAGTCTATTTTCCCAGGCCTGTGTAAGTTCTGGCAGCTCTAAGGCAGCTTACTTTCTTTGTTCTTAAACAAATGAAATCTGTTTTTGAGTCCTCACTCAGGGAAGTGGGGAATTCCATCTCACTCATTTTAAGGATCTCCCTCCTCTTTTCTGATGCTGTGCTTGCCTGTGGCTGTCTTGAAAGTGGGGGTAAATCTCTGATCCTTAGTCTTCAATGGTCACATAGGTACCATAACTTTTTTATAATTGATTTACAGTATTATGTTGGTTTCAGGTGTACAATATTGTGATTCAATATTTTTATAGATAATCCTCTGTTTAAAGGTATTATAGTATATTGACTATATCCCTGTGTTGTATATTACATTCTTGTATCTTACTTATTCTTTATGTAATAGTTTGTACCTCTAAATATATCTTACATAATACCACTGTCCAGTCTGGCTCCCCACTTTCCTCAGAGTAGATTTAAAATTTTCCTTCTCTAGGGTCTTCTCCAGCGATCATAAATTCTTATCAGAGAGCACCATAGATACTCTCCAGGCCTTGTCTTTAGGGGAAGCCCTCACCAGTAACCCACCTTGACCTCTCATCTCTGCAGATCAGGTATGGTTCATCATTATTCCCTGAAAGTCTGGTATCTTCTTTCATTATTGAGATTGGAGAATCTCAATCTTTTCTTACAAATTTAATCCCTTTTCCCCACCATAATTTTGAAGTACTTTTTATATTAATACCTTCTGATAAACCACCAACTCTGAAACAAGATCTGATGGAGAGAACTGGAAGATACTTTCCTTCATGTGCTTGGTCCTGTCATGTGATATTTTTCAAGGTCCTTGGGTTAGGGGGACTTCCCTGGTGGCTCATATGGCAAATAATTTACCTGCAGTGTGATCCAGGTTTGATCCTTAGGTTGGGAAGATTCCCTGGAGAAGGGAATGGCTACATACTCGACTATTCTTGCCTGGAGAATTTCATGGACAGAGGAGCCTGGTGGGATACATTCCATGGGGTCATGAAGAGTCAGACACTACAGAGTGACTAACACTTGGGTTAGGGAGCCTAGATTTTGGACTCATGGTCCCGTCATTGATTTAGAACAAGGAAGGTCTCACACCTCTTATTTCTGCCTCTTAACAGCAGGGAGAACAAGACACAACTTTTGTCTAAATAAACACTTCTCTGAATGTTCCCCAAGTAAATTTTGTGCTTTAAAAATAGTTTCCCCACTGAGTTGTCTCTTTATAAATGCATAAGATACTCTGCTTCTGCTTTCCCTAAGCAGTTATTCTTATCACTAAAGCAACGTTCAGATATGTTTTACATTCTCCCTGAATATTCTAAAACTGGAGTATGTATGATTACCTTCAAGAATAAAGTTAGATAAGCTGATTTCATTTGGAGAGATCTCCTTCATATTATTAAAATTAGTGTCATAGAATAAAATCTCTCAGGAAACTAATTTAGATGTAGTTTACAGCTATGCCATCTATACTTCCCTTGTCCAAGCTCTCCAGCCCCTGTTTATATTTGGTGATACTTTTCCTTATCCTCCTGGGATCTGACAGGTGCTGTCCTGCCATGAATCCTTTCATGGTTCAATTCAGTCAGTTCAGTTCAGTTCAGTTGCTCAGTCATGTCCGACTCTTTGTGACCCTATCAATCACAGCATGCCAGGCCTCCCTGTCCATCACCAACTCCCAGAGTTCACTCAAACTCATGTCCATCGAGTTGGTGATGCCATCCAGCCACCTCATCCTCTGTGGTCCCCTTCCCCTCCTGCCCACAATCCCTCCCAGCATCAGGGTCATTTCCAGTGAGTCAACTCTTCACATCAGGTAGCCAAACTATTGGAGTTTCAGCTTCAGCATCAGTTCTTCCAATGAACACCCAGGACTGATCTCCTTTAGAATGGACTGGTTAGATCTCCTTGCAGTCCAAGGGACTCTCAAGAGTCTTCTCCAACACCGCGGTTTAAAAGCATCAATTCTTTGGCGCTCAGCTTTCTTCACAGTCCAACTTTCACATCCATACATGACCACAGGAAAAACCATAGCCTTGACTAGATGGACCTTTGTTGGCAAAGTAATGTCTCCGCTTTTGAATATGCTATCTAGGTTGGTCATAACTTTCCTTCCAAGGAGTAAGCGCCTCTTAATTTCATGGCTGCAGTCACCATCTGCAGTGATTTTGGAGCCCAAAAAATGAAGTCTGACACTGTTTCCACTGCTTCCCCATCTATTTCCCATGAATTGATGGGACCAGATGCCATGATCTTCGTTTTCTGAATGTTGAGCTTTAACCAAATTTTTCACTCTCTTTCACTTTCATCAAGAGACTTTTTAGTTCCTCTTCACTTTCTGCCATACGGGTTGGAGGGGCATAATTCTGCCATGACCAGTCTTTATCCCAAATTAGCATTTTTTAAATCTGTAGAGTCTTTTGGCCTCCTCCTTTTCTAGTTCCTGGGTCATATTTAGAAGAAAATATATGCCAGAAAATCCAATTTCTTTAAGGATTACTTTGGACTACTTTCAGGACTACTTTCCCTTCATTCCTCTCTGGCTTATCAATATCCACCAAATGTATTTTAGCTTTACAGTTCTTATTTAACATTCTGTTTATGAATACACAAAGCCAAAGAGGTACTTTAGCTTCTTAAACACATAGTGGAAGTGATTATCTAAGAAATGTTCTACCTTTGCACCTAAGCAGTGCTCTTTTTGCCTTCACTTTGTGTTTAAATTTCCTTTTCTGATTCACAGGGCCGTGTGCATATGTGTGTGTGTGTGTGTGTGTGTGTGTGTGTGTACGTTTGTGGTTTCTCAGGCACAATGCTGCTAGCAGATCTTACTTGTCAGGGTACGAGATTTGCCTTTCTTCTGCAGTGAGCTCTTAGGGGACCTACAGAATGACATTTGGAACAGCATGGCTTTTTACTGCCTGTTTAGTTGCCATCTGCTGTAGCTGGCAAAGTCTGGGCCATTGCTCCTGAACATTCCTTTTTTTTTTTTTCTCTGACTAAGTGATTCTGAGTGTTTTGTGGCCAGTGATCTCTGAATCGGTTTTTAAACATCACTTAAATGCACATTTTCATTTTCATTTGGATGGTTATTCAGGAAGCTGATCTGTACTGCTTTCTGGTTTTCAATATGGTCAAAGCTGGATCTAACGTACTCAGAGAATTCAGCCAGCCACACTGAGAGCTGTACTAGAACCCTTAGAAGTTGGGTCCATATAGCAATCTGTTTCTAAAGGTAGCAGGCCCCTGGCTTTGGTTAAGAGTTACTACTAAGGACTCGTCTGGTGGTTCAATAAGACTCTGCTCTTCCAGAAAACCTAAATAGACATCCAAAGAAGACATACAGATGGCCAATAAGCACATGAAAAAATGCTCAACATCACTCATTATTATAGAAATGCAAATCAAAACTACAATGAAGTATCACTTCACACCAATCAGAATGGCCATCATCAAAAAAATCTACAAATGATAAATGTTGGGGAGGATATGGATAAAAGGGATCCCTCTTTCCCTGTTGGTGCAAATGTAAGTTGATATAGCCACCATGGAGAACAGTATGGAGATTCCTTAAAAAACTAGGAATAAAGTCACCATATGACCCAGCAATTCCACTACTGGGCATGTACCCTGAGAAAACCACAATTCTAAAAGACATGTGTACCTCAGTGTTCATTACAGCACTATTTACAATAGCTAGGACATAGAAGCAACCTAGATATCCATGAAGAAGATGTGGTGCATATATACAATGGAGTATTACTCAGACATAAAAGGAACAAATTTGGTCAGTTCCAGTGAGGTGGATGAACCTAGAGCCTGCTATACAGTGTGAAGTAAGTCAGAAAGAGAAAAACAAATATAGTGTATTAATACATACATGTGGAAATTAGAAAAAATGGCAATGAAGAACTTATTTGCAAGGCAGGAATAGAGACACAGACATAGAGGACAGACTTGTGGACACGGGGAGGGGGGTGGGGGAGTAGAGGAGAGGGTGGGATGAATTGAGAATAGCATTGAAACATATACATTACCATATGTGAAATAGACAGCTAGTGAGAAGTTGCTGTATAGCACAGGGGGCTCAACCTGGTGCTCTGTGATGACCTACAGGGGTGGGATGGAGGTTCAAAATGGAGAGGACATATGTATACTTATGGCTGATTCATGCTGTTGTACGGCAGAAACCAACACAGCATTGTAAAACAATTGTCTTCCTTTAAAAAAAAAAAAAGAAAGAAAGAAGACTCTGCCCTTCCCGTGCAGGGGTCATGGGTTCGTCCCCTGGTCAGCAAACTAAGATCCTTCATGCCACACTCTGCAGCCAAAAAACAAACAAACAAAAAAGAGCTGCTGTTAAAGCCCCTGCTAATAGACCCTCTCCAAGACTCAAATAACTCTTCTTTTGGAACTGGCTTTTCATCCCCAGAAGATACTATCCTTTATATGAATTCATTTTTATATTGGAGGCTGAAGGTATTTTTGCAACACATTGTTTTAAAACATTATATTTTAACTGAGTTTACATTCATACTTGAGACAGTACATGGCATCTGTTACTTCCTTCTTCAGGAAAATGTTCCCTCTTAGAAATTCACAGCTTGAAAAAAAAACAGTACAGACCTTAAAAATAATCTTCAGTGATATTTTTGTTTCCTTGACCTTTTGAATAGTCTGCCCTCAGTTTGTATCTATCTAAGCGCGGGAGACCCAAGTGGCACAATGGTAAAGAAAACTTATCTGCCAATGCAGGAGATGTACGAGAAACAGGTTCAATCACTGGAGAAGGAAATGGCAACCTACTCCAATATTCTTGCTTGGAAAATTCCAGGGACTGAGGAGTCTGGTGGGCTACAGTCCATGGGACCACAAAGAGTTGTACATGACTGAGCATGCAGGCATTCATTCATTTATAAAGGGTGTTGGTAAACATTCATAAATTTCTCTCTTTAAACTGAATCTCAGCATGATCCACTTGTTATTTCTTATTATTATTGTTAGCTTTAAAGTTAAAAGTGATATATTCACTTCTTACCTGTCTGAATTATTTTTTTTTTTGACATGGTCTTTGCTCAGGTTTCAAAACCAATAAGCTCAAATTATACAGATTATAATTAGTCCATAGTGTGGCCATGACCTGTAGGAATATTTTTAGTAATGTTGAGTATGTCACAATAAGCAGCAAGTATAAAACAATCTGTAATCTTTGAGATGAACAGAAGGAAATATTAGTTTATTTATTCTAAATTAATTTAAATTTGGCCCCATGTATGCTAAGTCACTTCAGTTGTGTTTGACACTTTACAACCCCATGGACCCATAGCCCACCAGGCTCCTCTGTCCCTGGCATTGTCCAGGCAAGAATACTGGAATGGGTCGCCATTTCCTACTCCAGAGGATCTTCCCCACCCAGGGATTGAAGCTAAGTCTCTTATGTCTCCTGCATTGACAGATGGGTTCTTTATCACTAGCACCACTTGGGAAGTCCTGAGACCCCAATTTATAACATGGTAAAAAATTAGGTCTCAATTTTAGTTTTAGAAATGCTTTCACACTGCCCAGATTTTGTAATAATCTGGCATTGGAAAGCAGCTAGCAGAGTATTTATAAAGTGAATACTGTTTAGAAACTTCTTTTTATTCTTTGGTGTTGTTTGTTGTTACTTTGTTCCAGCGGTTGCTCAACACCACTGTCGGGCTTGTCCTTTGTCATTGCTTGGACACCACTGATAGCTTGAGTGTGCTTAAAGATTTTAAAGGACTAAAGATTAATTTAGTCCTCTCCATTGTCTGAAAATTGGGCTCTGTACGACTTCATTCATTCTCAGGATTTGGGTGCTTAATTGCCAACCATGCCCTTCATCTGTTACTGAATGTTGGTAACTGAATGCAGGAAGGACATGAATCTACACTACTCATGGAAATGTGCACATGTCTGCAAATCACCATTTTCCCTTCTAACTCTCAGAATCAGGTCTTTCTCCTTCTTCTGAATAGGACTCTAGTTCTCAAACAATAGAGAAGACTGTTTTCCTGGATTACTGGCAACTTCTGTTTCTAGCTGCACAATACAAAAGTCAATCACACTCTGTAAAGAAGAAAACCTTGACTTTTTAGGACACAGGAAGGGTAAAATATCTTCTACTCTTCTTATCTTTCTCAATAACCAGAAGCAAAAATTAATAATTCAATATATTTTCCTACTGCTGTATGAATCCATTGAATATGTATCCACAAAAGCAGCCAACAGGACACTCTTCTTATCACTGTATCCCCAGATTGCTGAGTGTATTGTTGGCTTTAATAACTAGTTTCAGCGTAGAATTTTTATTTGAGCTGATTTTATCTTGTATGTAGAGAGATCCACAGTAAAGAAATGTAGGAGCTATAGCTATAGATTTCCTATTGCTGATTATATTCATTTACTACGGATACCTCAGTAAATAAAATGGATAAATTAAAAACAAATCTCTTTGTGGAATCTACTTTCTAGTGGGGAAGTGGAAGAGATAGAGATAATAAACAAAATGACTAAGAAAAATGTATATTATGACTGAGGATTATAACTGCTATGGACAAAGCTAAGGCAGAGAAGAGAGAGAAAATGCAAAAAATAGAAGTTGAAATTTATAATGGAGAGCTCAGGAGTACTTTCACTATTTGATAAATGAATCTCAGAGAAGACCTAGAAGAAAAAAGAGAATTAGCCATGTGTAAAACAGAGAAAAAGAAATGTTGAGCAATGCAGAAGCATGCCTTCTTGTTGGAGAAACAGCAAAAAGCCCTGTTTGACTGCCTTGGATTGACTGAAGAGGAGGGTGCTAAGACACAGTAGAAGGGTAAGGAGATTTAGATTATGTAGGACCTTGCAGACTATCATAAAGACTCTAGCTTTTATCCCAATGAAATAGTGAATCATCATGTGGTTTTGGGCAAAAGAGAGACATGATTTGATCTGAGTTTTAATAGCATCACTCTTCCCAGGTTGAACTCGTGGTAGAGAATACTTGACAAAGCAAGAGATGCAGGAGACATGAGTTCAATTCCTAGGTCAAGAAGATCCCCTGGAAGAGGAAATGGCAACAGACTCTAGTATTATTGACAGAAGAATCCCATGGACAGAGGAGCTTGGCAGGCTACAGTTCGTGGGGTCACAAAGAGTTGGACACAGAAGAGCCTCTAAGCACAGCACAGTATAGCATCATTCTGGTTGCTCTATTGAGAAATGACTTTTTGAGGAGGGAAGCAAGATGGAAGCATGTGATCAATTATGAGGTTCTTAAAATAATCTTAGTAATTTATGATGGTGGGTTGCACTTGGGATCTCTTTGGACAGGTAGGGGAAAATGGCAAAATTCTGTGTCTATTTTGAAAGTAGAATCAACTAGAACTTAGCATTTTCCTGATCAAATTTTTATAGGTTCATATTTTCTTTTCACAGTGTTTTACATCTTTAATCAGTACTTCCATTGTATTTCTCAAAGAAAGTATGGGAAAGAAAATGACTGCCTGGGCTGGGCTTGTGATGAGCTATTAAGAATGTCTGTTTTAAAGAGTTATATGACACTCAAGGCAGTAATGGTTTTATTCAGGAAGAATGGAAAGTTAAGTCTCTCACTAAACTCTTGGTTTACTGTACCATTTAGATTTCACTGTGAGTTTTAAAACACCACAACACAAGTATTAGTGGTGGATGGATACTTGTGGAGTTGCAACACAGCATGAATTCTTCCTGACACCTATTGGGTTATATACTGTGATATCAATAAAAGAACTCCAACTAGTCCAATCATTACTATTGAGAATGAGAAAAACACCTACTCCTCTTAAAATAATAATAAAGAACAGTGGGATACAAAACCCCATTAGGAAGATCACATGCAGGACTTTGCTTTACTAATTTGCAGAAGAGAAAACATGCTTCAGTGAAATTTGTCAGAGCAATGCCACATGGGGTTCTATCATGAGAAATTAATAGACAATCAAGGAAAACCAGAAGGCTCCCTTTTTTTGTAAATTCAGAGCTAGGCACTCATTTATTTTTGTAGTTTTCTCTTAATAGTCCGGTAGTTTCTGCCATGCAGCAATTTCATTAAAGCTTTGATCATACCAGCAACATAAACTCAAGCTTCCTGCAAAGGCTTCATTACCCTAAAGAGTTAGTAATTGGCCAAATGGCTTTTAGAGTTTTGCTTGGATTCATCACAGGACAAGTAAAAATTAATAAAAATTAATTACCCCCACAGTTCCTGCAATGTCATCATATGAAGGTGTCAAAACTTGTCTTTCTAAATGGTATTTCTTTGTATCACACTGGATGTGGGGTTGGCTGTAAATGTGATTTGTGGAACCATTATTAAAGTGCTAGACCTAATTGACTTATATTAGGTTTATGACTACATAAAAAAAGTTCTGCACTAGTGATGATAATGCTTTTGAAGTTCTCTGGTTGGAAATCCACGACTGTATATTTTTCCAATGAGGCAAGATTTAACATTATTTAGAATTTGAAATGTGGCTGTATAGCTAAGGGACAATATAGCAGACAAGACTCTTGATTTTTATCATTATTACCATCGTTGTCTTTATCTGCTGCATATGCTGAGCTCTTGCCATACTGGTAGCACTGTATTAGGCCTTGTTGTGGAAACTGTACACCAGGGAGGAGGCACAGCAAATGACTGGTTCACAAGGTATATGAGGGGATGTATTTTATTTGACCACAGCAATAGTGGATTTATGGGCTTCCCTTGTGGCTCAGCTGGTAAAGAATCCTTGTGCAATGTGGGAGACCTGAGTTTGATCCTTAGGTTGGAAAGATCCCCTGGCAAAGGGAACAGCTACCCACTCCAGTATTCTGCCCTGGAGAATTCCATGGACTATACAGTATAGTGCATAGGGCTGCAAAGAGTTGGACATGACTGAGTGACTTTCGCATTCATAGTGGATTTTTAACAAGAGTTTTAGTATTACAAGATTATGATTTCCACATAAGTATAAGAGACCTAAGACTCTCAGACTGATTATTCTAAATTTGAGGATTTGCTTCGGTTGTTAATTCTATAATATCTGGAAAATAGATGAAATATATATATGTATATATATATATGTATAATGAAGATCTTTTTGAATATTAAGAAGGATCAAAACTGGAGAATGTGTAACAATGCTCTTTTTTGAATAATCATTCTATGCTCATGTTAAAAATACTGCTAATCAATGCAGATCAACTATTTGTTGGCAGAGATGAGGAGGAAAGAGCCACATTTCAGAAAACCACTGTGAAGATAGTAGCAACATATGGTAATAGATTAAATGACAACATGGCATAATAAAGTGGGAGTGTATTTCTTTGCTTCATCTGGGCTTCATTTCTTCCCCACTTCTCCTATCCCTTGTACTTGGAATCAACTTTTCAGTATTAACATTGTACATCTCTTGGGCTATAGGGATATGTAGATAGTCTTGACTTGACCTGTCTCTATGGCAAAGAGTAATTGTCCAAGGAGTTGGAGGCTCATGACTTAACCAGTTATATTCATCATCTACTGCTGCCATAACAAATTATGCTAGTTTAAAACAATGTGAAATTATTAGATATGGTTTTATAGATTAGAAATTGTGGGCTTCCTGGGTGGCGCTAGTGGTAAAAAACTCACCTGCCAGTGCAGGATACCTAAGACAGATGGGTACGATCACTGGGTCAGGAAGATTCTGTGCAGGAGAGCATGACAACCCACTCCAGTATTCCTGCCTGGAGAATCCCCATGGACAGAAGAGCCTGGTGGGCTACAGTCCATAGGGTTATGAAGAATTGAATACAACTGAAGCAAGTTAGCACGCATGCATAGATCTCACTGAATTAAAATTAAGGTGTTCCCTATTATAGCCTTAGGAAAAATCCACATCCATGCTTATTCAGATGTTAGCAGAATTCAGTTCCCTTACTAGCGGTCGGCATAGGGCTTTCCTTAGCTCCAGAGACCTCTTGCTAGTCCCTATACATAGATTCCTACATCTCAGAACCAGCCATAGGGCATCAAATCTTTCTCACATTTACCATCTCTCTGACCTACTTACCCACCTTCTTCCATTTTAAGACTTCATGTGATTTGTATTGGGCCCACTGGGATTAATTCAGGATATTCTCTTAACTTAATCATATCTTCAAAACTTTTTTCATCATGTAAGGGGCATATTTATAAATTCTAAGGATTAGGAATCTTTGGGTGTTTTTCTGCCTACCCCAGAGGTTAACAAATACCATTCCAGGAGCTGATATATGTTTGCTGGCCTTAAGAAGCTCCTCTTTCTGGGTTTGCAGAGATGGCTACTGTTAACTTGGGCTGGATCTTTTCTCAAGGTTCATGGAGGATAGAGAATGAAAACAATACCAAGAACAGTGACAAATGAGAGAGGGAGACAAACCAACTCTGACAATGTTTTAAAGCACCTGGACCCAGTTTTGCCTAAAACTAACCTTATCTTGGATTTGTAAGTATACCAAATAAGTAGAAAAAACCCTTCATTATTTAGCTTATTGTATTTATAGTTATTTCCTATAAATATAAATTGCTACCTAGAAGTGTTACAAGTATAAGAACCTGAAATACAGAACTGACTGAATTGAGATAAGGTTGTGGACAGTGAGGATCATGCAGTTCCTGGTTGGAAGCTTCTTTTGTACTAACAAAGTAAGCAGTATTTTAATGTATCATCTCTCATAGTTTGGAAATTAGACTTAAAGAAGTGGGGTTCTCAAGTACATATTAGAAAAACCTTAGAATGCTAGCATAAGGCAAAGTTTTCGGGGTTTTGATAAGTTCTAGTAAGAAATAGACAACCTTTGGTATAACTGAAAAATCTGAATGCAGAAAGAAGACACATTTAACTTTGTAAAGAGTAATACTTTCTGCCTGTGGCTGCTGCCTCAGACAACTGAGGGCCAGGTAATCACAAACCTAACATTTGCAAAATTCAAATTCTCTTTCTCACTCTGAATCTTGCACCATTAAATAAAGGAAGGTGCAAATCATAGTAGGAAATAAGAACAGGACCGCAAAAGAGCCAGAGGAGGGGAATAAATGATAGTTTGCTGCTAAGTCACTTCAGTCGTGTCCAACTCTGTGTGACCCCAGAGACGGCAGCCCACCACGCTCCCCCGTCCCTGGGATTCTTCAGGCAAGAACACTGGAGTGGGTTGCCATTTCCTTCCCCAATGCATGAAAGTGAAAAGTGAAAGTGAAGTCGCTCAGTCGTATCCGACTTTAGCGACCCCATGGACTGAAGCCTACCAGCCTCCTCCATCCATAGGATTTTCCAGACAAGAGTACTGGAGTGGGGTGTCATTGCCTTCTCCGAAATGATAGTTAGGCTTTTGCTAATATCTTTCAATGTGTATTTTTTGTGACAAGAGTTTATAATTTCTCTCATGGTAAAGCACCTTACATTAGAATGCAATTTGGAATAAAGGTGCAAAATGCCTCAATGCAGCAACTTTTTGTGGGAGGTCAAGATTGAAGTAGCTAGCCAGATGTCTATTATGTGGGGCTTCCCAGGTGGCCCTAGTGGTAAAGAACCCACCCGCTAATGCAGGGTATATAAGAGACATGGGTTTGATCCCTGGGTCAGGAAGATACTCTGCAGGAGGGCATGGCAACCCACTCCAGTATTCTTCCTGGAGAATGCCATGGACAGAGATGCCCAGGCTGCAGTCATAGGGTCACAAGAAGTCAGACACTACTGAAGGGACTTAGCATGCTCACTAGGATTATGGTAAAGAGGCTCTTCTTGCTAATGTGAGGATCTTCTAAGTTTCATGGCTTTAGTTATTTGCTGTTGCCAGAAATTGAAAAGACTGATGGACTATCATACTTTTAGTGCAGTAGTTATATGGAGAAATCCTAAATCGAGGAAACAAACACCTATGGATATTCAACACCTAAGCTAATTCCTAGGACCCTCTAGCCATGGCAATGACAGGAATCAGAGACAACCTACCAGAGGACCAATGATGGAAATGGAGAGGGATCAAGAAATAAAATGAAGACTGCTTTAACCTGTTGAGATTTTTTTCAGGTTATTTGTTCCCTAGAATAAATTACTCTACCTTTACTGATACATTCTTTTTTTATATAATTTCCCTTTATTATGGCATTCCAGCATTTAATCATAGGTTGATGTTCTTGGAGGAGCAATATTTTTCCTTCACTGTTGGGGTGAGGAATTTTTTCCCAGTTCCATATACCCATGTGGAGAAATTATCATTCAAATAAAAACATTCCTGAATTCTGTTTTTCCCATAATCATTCCTCCTTCATAGGCAGAAGAACCAACTAATTAAAATGAGATTGACTGAACACACTGGACATGGATGGCTCATCTTCTTTTCTTCTCTATATGGGATCTTCTTGATCTTGGAGAACATCTGTTTTGATTTATTCTTGGACATGTGATAAGCTGAGAAATATAAGTCCTATATTTGCCAGGAAGAGCCTACTGTTGCCTGGATCTCCCTAGGTCTCTGTGGGCAATTCTGATTAATTCATGGGAGAGTAATAGCCAGTTTTTAAACTCAGAGTTAAAACTACATTACATACAAAAAATAATGTTTATTTTTGGTGTCTATTTGTCTTGACTCCTGTGTATATTTCCTTTTTTAAAAAATTTTTATTTTTTTAATTTTAAAATCTTTAATTCTTACATGTGTTCCCAAACATGCACCCCTCTCCCACCTCCCTCCCCATAACATCTCTGTGGGTCATCCCCATGCACCAGCCCCAAGCATGCTGTATCCTGCGTCAGACATAGGCTGGCGATTCAATTCTTACATGACAGTATACATGTTAGAATGCCATTCTCCTAAATCATCCCACCCTCTCCCTCTCCCTCTGAGTCCAAAAGTCCGTTATACACAGCTGTGTCTTTTTTCCTATCTTGCATACAGGGTCGTCATTGCCATCTTTCTTAACAGAGAAACTTAGGAGGAGAAAGTGTATGTATAAGCTTTTACAGAACTTATATTGGATACAGTTTTTGGTTGGAAGTTTGCATTATCATCCCTTAAATACTTTTCTTTCCTTCTTTTTTTAAGCTTTTTGATGTATAATTGACAAATAAAAAGGTAAGATATTTATTTATTTTTATTTATTTTTTTGGTAAGATATTTAAAATGTACAATGTGATAACTTGATATACATATACATTGGGAAATGATTCTCCTACATTGAGTTAATTAACACATCCATCACCTCTGATGCTTATCTCTTCGTGTGTAAGAATGTACAAGTTCTATTCTCTTAGCAAATATCAGTTATACAATATAGTGTTATCAACTGTAGTCAATATGTTTTACATTAGGTTCTCAGACCTTATTCATCTTGCAACTAAAAGTTTGTACCTTTTTCCCAGTCTTTCCCTATTTCCCCCACTCCCAGCTATGTGGGTTTTTGTTTTTGTTTTTGGTTCCACATATAAGTGGTAGCACGTATGATGCAGTTTTTGTCTCTCTGTTTGGCTTATTTCACTTTGCATAGTACCATCCAGTTTCACCCATGTTGTTGCAAGTGACAGAATTTCCCTTCTTTATAAAGGTTGAATAATATTCCAGTGTGTATATTTTCTTAATCAATTCTTTCAATTGGGGCACTTTGTTTTTTCCATACCTTTTCTATTGTGAATAATAATGTAATGAGCATGGGAGTAGAGAACCTCTGTACGATAATTATTTTTGTTTCCTTAGACTGTATATCCAAAAGCAGGATGGCTGAATTATGGAGTACTTCTATTTTTAATATTTTGAAGAACCTCTATACTGTTTATCATAATGGCTATACCAATTTACATTCCTGTCAAGAGTGTACAAAAGTCTCCTTTTCCTTCAGATCTTTGCTAATACTTGTTATCTCTTATCTTTTTGATAATAGCCACCTAGCAGTTGTGAGGTGATATCTTACAGTGGTTTTGATTTGCGTTTTGCTGCTATTGGATGGAATGGTCTACATTTATCTGTTAAGTCTACTCTAATATGTCATTTAGGTCCAGTGTTTCCTTATTGATTCTCTGTCTGGATGATCCATCCATTGTTGAAAGTGGGGTATTGAAATCTCTCCCTTTATTATTGTACTGCTATCTGTTTCTCCCTCAGATCTATTAATATTTATTTTATATATTTAGGTGCTCCTATGTTGGATGCATAAATACTTACAATTGTTATATTTGTTTGATGAACTAAATTATTTGATGACCTTCTTTGTCTATTGTTATAAAATTTGACTTAGAGTCTATTTTGTATGATATGAATATAGCTAACCTTACTCTACTTTGGCTTTACTTTGGATGGATTATCTGTTTTTATCTCCTTACTTTAAATCTATGTGTGTCTTTAAAGCTGAAGTGAATCTCTTATAGCCAGCACATAATTTGGTCTTTATTTTTTGTCTGTCAACTACTCCATGTCTTTGAGCAGGAGAATCAGTCCAATTACATTTAAAGTAGTTATGGGTACTTCTCTGGTTGACAACACTTTGTGTCTATTGTCACTTTGCATTATTGTTGGAAAACTACACATGTGATTCCACTGGAAGAGGACACTTGGAAATTTATGCTTGATTTCTTCTGAAATATGCCCTATGAGCCTTTCCTTTTCTTGCTTTTAATCTGTATCCTTTTAATCTAATAAACCACAACAACGACTGTGATAGTTATAAACAAATAAAGTATCTATTGATAGGTATAGACTTTTGCCTTCATTTTTTTTTTTCTTCTTGCTTTGTAATTCCCCTGTTGTTTCTTCTTCTCTTTTTCTTTGGGATTTGATGACTTCCTGTAGAAGTATGCTTTCTCCTTTTCTCTTTTGCTTTTATGTATCTACTCTATGTAAGCTTTTGCTTTGTGTTAACCACGAATAATGTAAGCATTATTTTAAGCTGATAACAGATTAATTTTAAATGCATACAAAAGTTCTACATTTTAAAACAGGCTCTCTTGTAGTTTATGGTTTTGATGTCAGCATTTATTTCCTTTTACGTTGAGTATCCAGTATTGTAGCTACTGTTATTTTTAATACTTTTGTCATTTAACCTTTATACTAGAGTTATAAGTGGCTTATCCACCACCAGCACAATCTTAGAGTAGTTTGAATTTAACTCTATGTTTATCAGTGAGTTTTATCCTATCATGTTTTCCTGTTATTAATTAGCATCCTTTGTTTCATATGAAGAACTCCCTTCAGCATTTGTTATAAGTTCAGGCTAGTAGTGAGGATCTCCTTCAGCTTTTGTTTGTTTGAGAAACTTTACCTCTCCTTCAATTTAGAAGAGCCATTTGGTTGTCAGTATTCTTTATTGGTAGCTTTTATTCTCTTATCACTTTGAGTATATTACACCAATCCCTTCTGGCCTGCAAAGTTTCTCCTGAAAAACCTGTTGATGGTCAATGAGGATTTCCTTTTATGTAAGAAGCTGTTTTTCTCTAGCTGCTTTTAAGATTTCTCTTCTTGTCTTTAACTTTACAATTTAATTGTAATTCTCCTTTAACTTTTGACAATTTAATTATAATGTTTCTCCCTGGTGTCCTTGTATTTGGGACATTTTGGACTCCTTGTATACAGCTGTCTGTTTCATTGCTCAGGTTAGGAAAGTTTTCAGGCATTATTGCTCTGAAAAAGCTTTCTATTCCTTTCTCTTTCTCTCTTCTTCTTTTGAGTCTTTATCATTGTTATTATTTTTCTTTCTTTTTTAAAATTTTACTTTATTTCACTTTATGATACTGTATTGGTTTTGCTATACATCAATATGAATCCACCACGGGTGTACACGTGTTCCCAATCCTGAACCCCGTCCCACCTCCCTCCCCATACCATTTCTCTAGGTCATCAAAGTGCACCAGCCACAAGCATCCTGTATCCTGCATCAAACCTAGACTGGCAATTCATTTCTTATATGATAGTATACATGTTTCAATGCCATTCTCCCAAATCATCCCACCATTGCCCTCTCCCACAGAGTCCAAAAGACTGTTCTATACATCTGTGTCTCTTTTGCTATCTCGCTTACAGGGTTATTGTTACCATCTTTCTAAATTCCATATATATGTGTTTTATAATGTATGTATAGAGCCACTTGACATTGTCCCATTGGTCCCTTAAGCTATTTTCACTCTTTATCATTCTTTTTTTTTTCCTTTTGGCTCCTGTGATTGGATGGGTGTGACTACTCTATCTATAATAATACTATGACTTTGAGATCTCTGATTCCTTTTTTCACTTTATCTAGTCTGTAGTTGAAATCTATTAAATTTTCTGGTTCAGTTATTGTATTTTTAAGCTCTATGATTTCTGTATGGGGCATTTTATATTTTCTCTTTGTTGAAGTTTTCATTTTGTTCATGCATTGCTCTCCTAACTCAATGAGTATCTTTATGATGATTGTTTTGAATTATCTATCAATTAAATCACTTATCTCTGTTTAATTGTGATCTATTTCTGGAGATTAATTTTGTTTTTCTGTTTGGAATCTATTTATCTGTTTCTTCATTTTCCTTGGCTCTTTTTATTGGTTTTGTGCATTAGATAAAACAGCCACCCCTTCCAGTCTTGACAAGAGTAGTTTCATGTAGGAGAGGAACCTCATCAACCAGCCTGTGCTCTTTTTGTTGTGTCTCCAAACTTTGTTATACCCCAGATGACCTCCTTTGATTTCAATTACTCTCTGTAGCTGAGGATATGCCAAGACCTATCATTGACCCGGATCATGAGCTCCTTATTGACAAATTCAGACTTAAATTGAAGAAAGTAGGGAAAACCACGAGACCATTCAGGTATGATCTAAATCAAAACCCTTATGATTATACAGTGGAAGAGAAATAGATTTAAGGGATTAGATCTGATAGAGTGCCCGATGAACTATGGACTGAGATTTGTGACATTGTACAGGAGACAGGGATCAAGACCATCCCCACGGAAAAGAAATGCAAAAAAGCAAACTGGCTGTGTGGGGAGGCCTTACAAATAGCTGTGAAAAGAAGAGAAGGGAAAAGCCAAGGAGAAAAGAAAAGATATAAGCATCTGAATACAGAGTTCCAAAGAATAGCAAGGAGAGATAAGAAAGCCTTCGTCAGTGATCAGTGCAAAGAAATAGAGGAAAACAATAGAATGGGAAAGACTAGAGATCTCTTCAAGAAAATTAGAGATACAAAGGGAACATTTCATGCAAAGATGAGCACAATAAAGAACAGGAAAGGTATGGACCTAAGAGAAGCAGAAGATATTGAGAAGAGATAGCAAGAATACACAGAAGAACTATAAAAAAGAGATCTTCATGACCCAGATAACAACGATGGTGTGATCATTCACTTGAAGCCAGACATCCTGGAATGTGAAGTCAAGTGGGTCTTAGGAAGCATCCCTACAAACAAGATAGTGGATGTGATGGAATTCCAGATGAACTATTTTCAATACTAAAAGTTCTGAACTCAGTATGCCAGCAAATTTGGAAAACTCAGCAGTGGTCACAGGACTGGAAAAAGGTTAGTTTTCATTCCAATTCCATAGAAAGGCAGTGTCAAAGAATGTTCAAACTGCTATACAATTGCTTTCATCTCACATGCTAGCAAAGTAATGCTCAAAATTCTCCAAGTGAGGCTTCAGTAGTATGTGGACCATGAACTTCCAAATGTTCAAGTTGGATTTAGAAAAGGCAGAGGAACCAGAGATCAAATTGCCAACATCTTTTGGATCATGGAAAAAGCAAGAGAGTCCCAGAAAACATCTAGTTTTGCTTTTTTGGCTACACCAAACCTTTGATTGTGTTTATCACAACAAACTGTGGAAAATTCTAAGATGGGAATACCAGACCACCTGATCTGCCCCCTGAGAAATCTGTATGCAGGTCAAGAAGCAACAGTTAGAACCAGACGTGGAACAACAGACTGGTTCCAAATCAGGAAAGGAGTATGTCAAGTCTGTATATTGTCACCCTTCTTATTTAACTTATATGAAGTGTACATCATGAGAAATGCTGGGTTGGATGAAGCACAAGCTGGAATCAAGATTGCTTGGAGAAATATCAATGACCTCAGATACGCAGATGACACCACCCTTATGGCAGAACGTGAGGAAGAACTAAAGATTCTCTTGATGAAATTGAAAGAGAAGTGTGTACTAATATCATGGTATCCAGTCCCATCACTTCATGGCAAATAGATGGGGAAACAATGGAAATAGTGATAGACTTTATTTTTGGGGGGTCTAAAATCACTGCAGATGGTGATGCAGCCATGAAATTAAAAGACAGTTGATCCTTGGCAGAAAAGCTATGACCAACCTAGACAGCATATTAAACATCAGAGACATTACTTTACCTACAATGGTCCATCTAGGCCAACTATGACATTTTCTGTGGTCATGAATGGATGTGAGAGTTGGGCTATAAATAATTCTGAATGCTGAAGAATTGATGCTTGAACTTTGGTGTTGGAGAATCCTCTTGATAGTCCCTTGGGCAGCAAGGAGATCCAACCCGTCAATCTTAAAGGAAATCAGTCTTGAATATTCATTGGAAAGAATGATGCTGAAGCTGATACTCCAATACTTTGGCCACCTGATGCAAAGGACAGACTTACTGGAAAAGACCTTGATGTTGGGAAAGATTGAAGGCTGGAGGAGAAGGGATGGCAGAGGATGAGATGGTTGGATGGCATCACTGATTCAAAGGATATGAGTCTGAGTAGGCTCTGGGAGTTGGTAATGGACAGCGAAGCCTGGCATGATGCAGCCCATGCAGTCGCAAAGAGTCGGACACGACTGAATGAATGAACTGAATGATGATGAGGATAACAATGACAAAGCTATATTCTCATAGCAGTCAGGAAAAGAACCCTTGGGTTAATTTGATATAAGCTTAAGCTATCCAGGAAAATAATTTAATTTTAATTCTTCGCCTTGTCCATTTATCTATGGATAAAATAAAATTATAAACTTCTAGTTTTATCCTAAAAAAATTGCCATGAAATCTGCCCCAGTATTTTCCCCTCAAGTCAGTGATTTGAAATAATGTATTTTCTGGATATAAATTAAAATAAGCATGATATTTTCAAGCTGGAATTGAAATGGGGTCTCACACAATGACAATTTCTTGGAACTTCAACGTCTCACATACCTCTATGTGGGAAGTCCTTGTGCTAACAAATGTCATCTTCCATATCCCTCCAGAGATTTGCACCTATTATATTGCAAAATCATGCATGCTTGACTATTGATCCTGCCTTGAGAACCCATATAGAACTGATGTTGATGCTTCCACTTGCTCTCACCCATCTTTCAGGACCTACTGTTTGCCATTTCAGGTCCAGATCTGAGATCATAATTTACTGCTTCCCTGTACCCTCAACTTATAGAGAAGTTCCGGTGCTTTTCATCTTTATTCCCTCAGTGTGACAAGTCCTAGTTGTTCATGGCATATGTACCACATTAACATAACTTCTATTAAATTTACTGTTTACTATAACCTTTACTTTAAATGTTCTTGAAATTTTCTAGAGATACATATGCCAATTTTGAGGAATGTTGCTCTCTGACACTTTCAGAGATTCTTTACCTGCAGTTCCAACTATCCTCATTTACTGAGCTTGCAACACAGATATTTACGCTGGTAAATTCTTTCCTTACTGTGGTATATTTAATTATTGATCAAGAAATATTTACGTCATAATATTTTAGCAGGACTTGGTCATGTGACTTTCTTTGTTTAAAGTATGTTAGAGATGCAACTTGCATGGAGGCCTGAAAGGATTTACATGGTTGGGCTTGGTGTCTTGAACTCCTGACCTTCACCTGAGATTATGATCTAGGTAACCACTGGGCAAAAGAAGACCCCAGACACATAGAGCAGATCTGAATCCAACCCACAGCCTGGAGCCAAGTCTTCAAAGCCCAATTTCCTATAGCGAATATCAGCTGACCTGCCAACTCATGAGTGAAAAATAAATAGTTGTTTTATGTCATTATGTTTTAAGATAACTCATTATGCAAGTATTAGTGTTGCAGTAACTGTTCTATCCAATCTAAAAATTTGGAAGGGATATTTGGAGTTTGGGCTAATTTGGAGAATGGTTGAGAGAATAAAAAGCTTTAGTAAATTTTTTTATTATTGAAATTCTTAGATTCATATGCAAATAAATACATGGACTTACTATGTCACTCCTTGACATATTATGTAGCAGTGTATGAATATTTAAGGAACTTATTTTAAGTTCACACTTTAAAATTTCTGTTATACTAATGAACTACATTTACCACTTTAGGTCTAAAGGTTCAGCAATTAAGAGTAAAATTTTCTTTACTTAATAGTTCATGTGAACTTAACTATGAGCCACTCCTTGCATATTTTCTTTTGCTTATTAAACCACCTTAAATTACATTAAGATGAATTTGCTATTACTGTTATCATTGTGGTATAATCTTCCATTTTGCTGACATTCAGGATGGACACTCAGCTACAAGTGAATTCTCCTTGCTTGTCTGTCTTCAGCCCTAGACTTTTCTTTTTTTCATGTGCTGCCATTTTCATAGGTCTTGTAACACAATGTGCATTTCCCAGGTGGTGCAGTAGCAAAGAATCCACCTGCCAATTCAGGAGAGGTGGGTTGGGTCCTTGTGTTGGGAAGATCCCCTGGAGGAGAAAATGGCAACCCACTCCAGTATTTTTGCCCAGAAAATTCCATAGATAGAGGAGCCTGGCAGGCTACAGTATATGGGGTAAAGTCTGATGCAACTGTGCACACACGACCAAATGATCAAAGGAGCATAACACTTTTTAAAAGGGAAAACTAGTACTTTCTGGCTTATTTATTTATTTAGTTTTGAGTTGTACACACTAGAGATATTCTTCCAGTTCTATTGAGAACTGCCATTCCTGGTACATTAGTTAGCGTTTGTTTCTTAAACCAACTTTGAGATTTTTTTTTTTTTCTCCACTGAGATCAGTGTGAAGATGGGGAAGGGAAAATTCTCCCTTTCCTATTTACAGCCTTATCTCTTTGAGTATATTGGAACTATTGTAATAAGTTCTTTAAAAGTATTTGAAATTCTTTACTGAAGACCTGTGGTAATGTCAAGGGAATTAGAACATTAAAAGTTACAGATATAGAAAATATGATCTAAGGAGTTAGTCTCTTCATAAAATATATTCTCCTAAGTAGTCCCAATTCTTTCTTTTTTCTCTTTTTGTTTTTTTTTATGTGACTTTAAATCTCCACTCACTTCCTAAGGAAACAGTACTCACCCACAGGGAGGAGTTTTGTTCCTCCAAATACTTACCCTTTCCCTGCATTTTTTCTGTTAGCATCTAAATCAGTCAATTTACAATGACAATTTTAAATTTACACACAGTATCTCAGATGCCAATTAATATAAGACTTGAGAAATTTATGAAGTGAAAAATCTTCTAATAGAGATGAGGAAAGGTACTTGGGAGACAGTCTGCTATTCTTCAGCCCTGCAGGATAGAGAAGGGGAGGTTGGAGAGGATGCAAATTAGGCTGGAGTAAGGAGTGATTTAATATGTAAAATATAGAAATGAAGTGGGAAGAATGTTCAGACACCACGCTTTGAGGAAAGTGTGAGAAACTCTGGCTACTTAAAGTCAGCAGGGTTGTTTGTCCCAATATTCATTGAACCAACATTTATGGAAAACTAGCTATAGTTAGGCACTGCACTATATACTTAGATCATAGAAATAAGCACAACAGACATAGTCTCTGTACTACGGAGTGTGTAGAGGATAGTTACTGAAACACACCTTCAATAGATGGTTATAATTTTGTATTTAGAGGACCAGCTTGAAGCCAAAATATACACTTTCTTCTATATTTGCATCTATCTTTTAGAGGTCAGGCATTATGAATTACAGACATTTGGAAATTTTAAAACATTTTCTTTATTATAATTAAAGAGCATCATTTCCAGATGATGGTGGTGTCATGAAGTAGTCTAAGAAAAAGAATAGAAGATTGCATCTCAGATTAGTAATTTGCATTGAAATTTTGAGTAAATTCTTCTCTGGATCTACTTTGTCATCTCAAAAATACTGCGGGTAATGTTGAACCAATATGCTACTGGAGAACAGTGGAGAAATAACTCCAGAAAGAATGAAGAGACAAAGCCAAAGCAAAAGCAACATCCAGTTGTGGATATTGTGACTGGTGGTGGAACTAAAGTCCTGCGCTGTAAAGAACAATATTGCATAGGAACCTGGAATGCTAGGTCCATGAATCAGGTAAATTCAGTTCAGTCCAGTCCCTCAGTCATGTCCGACTCTTTGCTAGCCCATGAATCACAGCCCACCAGGCCTCCCTATCCATCACCAACTCCTGGAGTTCACCCAAACTCATGTCCATGGAGTAGGTGATGTCATCCAGCCATCTCATCCTCTGTCGTCCCCTTCTCCTCCTGCCCCCAATTCCTCCCAGCATCAGGGTCTTTTCCAATGAGTCAACTTTTTGCATGAGGTGGTCAAAGTATTGGAGTTTTAGCTTTAGCATCAGTTCTTCCAAAGAACATCCAGGACTGATCTCCTTCAGAATGGACTGGTTGGATCTCCTTGCAGCCCAAGGGACTCTCAAGAGTCTTTTCCAGCACCACAGTTCCAAAGCATCAATTCTTTGGTGCTCAGCTTTCTTCACAATCCAACTCTCACATCCATACATGACTGCTAGAAAAACCAAGGTAAATTGAAAGTGGTCAAATAGGAGATGGTAAGGGTGAATATCTACCTTTTTGGAATCAGTGAACTGGAATGGAATGGGTGAACTTAACTCAGATGACCATTGTATCTACTACTGTGGGCAAGAATCCCTTAGAAGAAATGGAGTAGCCATCATAGTCAGCAAAAGAATCTGAAATGCAGTACTTGGGTGCAACCTCAAAAACAACAGAATGATCTCTGTTCATTTCCAAAGCAAGCCATTCAATATCGCAGCAATCCACGTCTATGCCCCAAGCAGTAATGCTGAAGAAGCTGAAGTTAAATGGTTTTATGAATATCTACAAGACCTTCTAGAACTATCACCAAAAGAAGATGTCCTTTGCATTATAGAGGACTGGAATGCAAAAGTAGGAAGTCAAGAGATAACCTGGACTAACAGGCAAATTTGGCCTGGGAGTACAAAACGAAGCAGGGCAAAGTCTAACAGAGATTAGCCAAGAAAACACACTGGTCATAGCAAACGCCCTCTTAGGACAACATAAAAGAAAACTGTACACATGATCATCACCAGGTGGTCAGTGCCAAAATCAGATTGATTATATTCATTGCAGCCAAAGATGGAGAAGCTCTATACAGTCAGCAAAAACAAGACCAGGAGCTGACTGTGGCTTAGATCATGAGCACCTTATTGTCAAATTCAGACTTAAATCGAAGAAATTAGAGAAAACCACTAGACCATTCAGGTATGACCTAAAACACATCCCTTACAATTATCCAGTAGAAGTGAGAAATAGATTCAAGGGATTAGAATCCCTGATAGAATGCCTGTAGAACTATGGACAAAGGTTCACAACATTGTACAGGACGCAGTAGTCAAGACGATCCCAAGGAAAAGAAAGGCAAAAAGACAAAACAGTTGTCTGAGGATGCCTTACAAATAGCTGAGAAAAGAAGAGAAGAGAAAGGCAAAGGAGTAAAGGAAAGATATATACATTTGAATGCAGAGTTCCAAACAATAGCAAGGAGCAAGGACAGATAAGAAAGCCTTCCTGAGTGATCAATGCCAAGAAATAGAGGAAAACAATAGAATGGGAAAGACTAGAGATCTCTTCAAGAAAAGTAGAGATACCAAGGGAACATTTCATTCAAAGATGGCCACACTAAAGGATAGAAATGACATAGACCTAATTGTAGCAGAAAATATTAAGAAGAGGAGGCTAGAATACACAGAAGAAATATTAAAAAAAAAAAGATCTTCATGACCCAGATAATCACGATGGTGTGATCATTTACCTAGAGCCAGACATTTTGGAATGCGAAGCCAATGGGCCTTAGGAAGCATCACCAAGACCAAGACTAATGGAGGTGATGGAATTCCAGTGAGCTATTTCCAATCCTAAAAGATGATGCTTTGAAAGTGCTGCACTCAATATGCCAGCAAATCTGGAAAACTCAGCAGTGGTCACAGGACTGGAAAAGGTCAGTTTTCATTCCAGTCCCAAAGAAAGGCAGTGCCAAGAAATGTTCAAACTACCACACAATTGCAGTCATCTCACATGCTAGCAAAGTAATGCTCAAAATTGTCCAAGCCAGTTTTCAACAGTACTTGAACTGTGAACTTCCAGATGTTCAAGTTGGATTTAGAAAAAGCAGAGGAACCAGATATCAAACTGTTAGCATCTGTTGGATTATCAAACAAGCAAGAGAGCTCAAAATAAAAACAAAAACAAAAACAACAAAACAACAAAACAAAACAAAACAAAAACCAAACACGTACTTCTGCTTTATTGACTATTACAAAAACTTTGTGTAGATCACAACAAACTGTGGAAAGTTCTTAAAGAGATAGGAATAACAGACCACCATATTAAAAAGCAGAGACATTACTTTGTTGACAAAAGCCCATATCTAGTCAAAGCTATGGTTTTTCTAGTAGTCTTGTATGGATATGAGAGTTGAACTATAAAGAAACCTGAGTGCTGAAGAATTGATGCTTTTTGAATTGTGGTGTTGTATAAGACTCTTGAGAGTATCTTGGACTGCAAGGAGATCAAAGTAGTCAATCCTAAAGCAAATTAGTCCTGAATCCTCATTGGGAAGATTGATGCTGAAGCTGAAACTCCAATACTTTGGCCAACTTATGCTAAGAACTGACTTATTAGAAAAGATCCTGATGCCGGGAAAGATTGAAGGTAGGAGGAGAAGGGAATGGACAAAGGATGAGATGGTTGGATGGCATCACTGACTTGATGAACATGAGTTTGAGTAAGCTCAGGGAGTTGGTGATGGACAGGGAAACCTGGTGTGCTGTTCTCCATGGGGTCACTAAGAGTCCAATAAGACTGACCTGAACTGAATGTTGAGCCACATTCCACTGGAAGTGGGAGAAAAATTCCTAAAATTCCTAAATGATTTTAAGGTTTTTTACAGATATACAGTCATATGTGAACCAGAGGTGATAATATCGAGCCATTGATCCTTTTAGTGATAGAGAAAATGGTGTACTTTGGAAGCTGATGTATGAGGAAAAAAAGAGAAGAGAATAATGAATGGAAACGAGAAAATAAAAGGCTTAGAAAAGTGAACTAAACTCTTTACTTGAGGAAGACCGATTTTCCAAAGGCCAACTGTATTGTTTCCACTTCAGTTTAAGTAAGTTGTGAAGTAAAATGCTATAGTGGATACACTTATGCCAATTTTACCTGTGTTTTTCAATGTGCATACTTATGTTTTAATTAAGCAACACAAGAGTATTTAAGCAAAGTGACTCTTTGATGCTAATCATATACATTAATATTAGAATTTTTAAGGTAAACATGGTTCTTTTATATTTCATTATTTGGAAAGGAAATTTCTGTCTAATGCCTCATATAAGATTCAGTGGAATCTTTTGTGCTTCAGCAATTTTCCTATTAAATTACAACTATTAGTGCTAGTTCTTCACCCTAAAGGAAACCAATAAAATCACCCAAACTAATGAAGTTGCTTCTAACAGCAAGCTCCTTGTTATGGGGGTACTTTTAATTACTGTTAAAATGAACTGGAACAGAATGTCTCCATGATGGGATGTCCCAGAGCTATAAACCAAAACCATAAACAGCTGTGCAGCTCCTAATTTTTTCATTTCACCCTTGCAACCACAGCACGTCAAGAGATTTTAAAACATTGATAGATAAGAATAAGAATGAATTTGAAAGTAAACCAGAAAAATTTACAAGAATATTCTTCTGTTATTATAATAAGAGTATGTTGGTTATATTTTGCATTACAGGTAGGATTTATTTCCTCTCCTGAATATGATCTTATTTGCTCAGACATTAATGTCTCTCTGCACTAATTACCATGTTTAGGTACTACTTCAGTCATTACTGCATTGAACAAGGATGGTAGTGCAGCTTATGCAGCGAAAACACCATCAGTGCTAAAATAGTTTGTACAGGGGAATGGCTTTAGATCAGATTTAATTAAGGTGTGCTTCCCTTTCCAATGTAATTTTATGCCTAAGTAATACAAAGCATAATTTCTATCCAAATCAAAAGGTAGATGCACCATAAATGAACAAGAAACCATGATGCTTTTATTGACACTAATTCATTCTTAACATGGATTTCAAAACAGAATCAGGGGTCAATTTAATTGATAAATTCAAATGCTGAAGGAGTTAAACACAGAGAAAGCAAAAAGTTACAAAACCTGAGGAAGAAATTACTATAGAGGGATTTAAAAAAAATATTCAATTTGGAAAGATTATGTAGAGGCAATCTTAAAATTAAACTCTGCTTTTCCCCAAGTGAAGGGAAAAGAAATATATATATATATATATATATATATATATATATGATTTATAAATTACAAAACATATGAAACATATTTGAAAAACCTGGACTATTAGAAAGGAGACACAACTTCTTTTTCTGACTCTTGATTGAGAAAGGCTGTGCGTCTCTGTTCAACTCACCTAATCTGGCTAGGTCTGTTTCCTTAACTATAAAGCAGAGATAGTAAAATTGATTATGTATTCCACATGGACTCCTCGATATCTATCACTCCCTCCTGCTGTTCTATGACTTGGGGACTCTCATACTTCACACAGGGACCATTTTTGGAATATAGAGCGTTCAACATCCGTGAAATAATTTTTATTCCTTTTGTAGAAAATTGGCAAGGATATATATTTTTATAAAGACTATATATCTTTTTAAATAACAAAAATGAGTAAATGATGTGGCAGATTTATATTTTATCACCCTAGTTCAGCTGGAACTATGTTTCCTATCATTCCCATCCCTGCATAGTTGCTAGTTAGCATGGGTCACTAGAGACATTTTGAAAGAGGTTTGACAGGTGGATGGGAAGCACTAGCTATAAGCCACACTGGCATTTATCTGATAGCTCGTCTTGCCTGAGCAGCAGCCAGACGATAGCTCCTCTGACTCCTAGGAGAGGCATATGGTGAGTGACAAGATGCAGAGTGGCAGCTTCTCCTGAAGATCAACTCAACTTCATATTGGAGCTTTGAGGATATGAGACATTGATGGTCATTCCAGTCCATCTTTATGCATTCTAGGATATCCTCCCAGATTGCTTTTGTTCTTGCTTATCTTGTTGCTATTTTTCAGGCCCTAAGCCATATCCCACTGTTTGCAACCCCATCGACTGCAGCACGCCAGACTTTCCTATTCTTCACCATATCCCTGAGTTTGTTCAAACTCATGTACTTTGAGTCAGGGATGCTATCCAACCAGCTCATACTCTGCTTCCCCCTTCTCCTACTGCCTTCACTCTTTCCCAACACTGGGGTCTTTTCCAATGAGTCGGCTCTTCCCATCAAGTGGCCAAAGTATTTGAGCTTCAGCTTCAGCATTAGTCCTTCCAATGGATATTAAGGGTTGATTTCCTTTAGGATTGACAGGATTGATCTCCTTGCAGTCCAAGGGTCTCTCAAGCATTTTCTCCAATACTACAATTCAAAAGCATCAATTTTTGATGCTCAGCTTTTTTTTTTTGTAGTCCAACTGTACTACACATGACTATTGGAAAAGCCATAGCTTTGACTATGCACACCTTTGTCAGCCAAATGAAGTTTCTGATTTTTAATATGTTAAGTTTGTCATAGCTTTTCTTCCAAGGAGCAAGTGTCTTTTAACTTCATGGCTGCAGTCATCATCTGCAGTGATTTTGGAGCCCAATAAAATGAAATCTGTCACTGTTTCCATTGTCTCCCCATTTATTTACCATGAAGTGATGGGACTGGATGCCGTGATCTTAGTTTTTTGAATGTTGAGTTTTAAGCCAGCTTTCTCACTCTCTACTTTCAGCTTCATCAACAGGCTCTTTAGTGGCTCTTCACTTTCTGCCATAAGGGTGGTGTCATCTGCATATCTGAGGTTATTGATATTTCTCCCAGCAATCTTGATTCCAGCTTGTGCTTCATCCAGCCCCACATTTTGAAGGATGTATCCTTCATATAAGTTGAATAAGCAGGGTGACAATATTCAGTCTTGACATATACCTTTCCCAATTTGAGCCAGTCTGTTATTCCATGTCCAGTTCTAACTGTTGCATCTTGCCTTGCATAGAGGATTCTTAGGAGGAAGGTGAGGTATTCTGGTATTTTCATCTCTTTCAAAATTTTCCAGTTTGTTGTAATTCACACAGTCAATGGCTTTAGCATCATCAACAAAGCAGAAGTATATATTTTTAATGGAATTCCCTTGTTGTATCTATTCCTCTGCCTTTCTGAATCTTGCTTTTACATCTGGAAGTTCTTGGTTCATGAATTGTTGAAGCTCAGCTTAAAGGATTTTGAGCATTACCTTACTAGCATTTGAAAAGAGAACAGTTATGCTGTAGTTTGTATACTCTTTGACATTGCCCTTCTTTGGGAACGGAATGAAAACTGACCTTTTCCAGGCCTCTGGCCACTGCTGAGTTTTCCAAATTTGCTGGCATATTGAGTGCAGCACTTTAACAGCATAGTTTTTTAGGATTTGAAATAACTCAGCTGAAATTCCATCACCACCATCATCTACAGCTCTGTTTGTAATAATGCTTCCTAAGGCTCGCTTGACTTCACATTCCAGGATATCTGGCTGTAGGTAAGTAATCACATCATCATGGTTATTGGGTTATTGAGACCTTTTTTTTGTACAATTCTTCTGTGAAGTCTTTCCATCCCTTCTTAATCTCTTTTGCTTCTGTTAGGCCCATGCTATTTCTGTTCTTTATTGTGCCCATCTCTGCATGAAATGTTCCTGTTGTATCTCCAATTTTCTTGAAGAAATATCTAGTCTTTCCCATTCTATTATTTTACTCTATTTCTTTGTACTGTTCACTTAAGAAGCTTTCTTATCTCTCCTTGCTATAATCTGGAACTTGGTGTTCAGTTGGGTATATCTTTTCCTTTCTCCTTTGTTTTTTGCTTCTCTTCTTTTCTCAGCTATTTTTAATGCCTCCTCAGACAACCTCTTTGCCCTCTTCCATTTCTTTTTCTTTGGGATGATTTGGATCACTGACTCCTGTACAATGTTACAAACTTGTGTCCATAGTTCTTTCAGGCACTCTGTCTATCAGATCTAATCCTTTGAATCTATTTGTCACTTCCACTGTATAATCATAAGGGGTTTGATTTAGGTCTACCTGAATGACCTAGTGGTTTTCTCTTCTTTTTTTAATTTAAGCCTGAATTTTGCAATAAAGAGCTCAAGATCTGAGCCACAGCCAGCTCCAGATCGTTTTTTGGCTGACTGAATGGAGCTTTTGCATCTTTGGCTTCAAATAATACAATCACTCTGATTTCAGTATTGACCATCTGGTGCTATCCATGTGTAGAGTTGTCTCTTGTGTTGTTGGAAAAGGGTGTTTGCTATGACCCATGCATTCTCTTGACAAAACTCTGTTAGTCTTTGCCCGTCTTCATTTTGTACTCCAGGGCCAAGCTTGCCTGTTACTCCAGGTTATCTCTTGACTTCCTACTTTTGCATTCCAATTCCCTATGATGAAAAGGATATATATACATATATATTTAATGTTAGTTTTAGAAGGTCTTGTAAGTCTTCATGGGACCATTCAGCTTCAACTTCTTTGGCATTAGTGGTTAAGACATAGACTTGAATTATTGTGAAGGTGAATGTTTTGCCTTGGAAATGGACTGAGATCATTCTGCTGCATAAGGGAGCAAAAACAAGTAACATGTTCCCTTGCTCACCTTCTGAAGGGTGCCTGAGTAGGTCCCTTAAAGGGGGTGAGGGTAGGGGAAGATTCAAGGGTTAGCCCACCTTTGGTGGCGCTATGTGCATGAGTCATGCACACTACCCTTCTTTTGCTCCCCATACCTCAGAAGTAGCAACTGGGTTTTTGGCCTTCTTGTACCCTATTCATAATTTGCTCCAACTGCACATGTATACAGTTATTTCAGTCCCTTATAGTTTCTTTGTATTCTGTTATTGGAGGAGATGTTTGATCAGGTGCAAGTACAACAGTCAAGGGTCCTGAGTCCGAGTCCTAGCCTGTGTCAGAATCACAGAGACTGTTTATACAATTGTACAAGGTCAAATTCTGCTAGTAAAACACGTGTGCATATACATTTATTTGTGTGTGATGTTCTGCTGTTTCTTTGAGCAAACTCTGACTGATCCTGATCCTCAAATTTATTGTTCATACTTCTTTAGAAACAGTGTAATTGTTTGATGTAGTTTATTTTATTTTATCTTTGTTTATTTAATTGAAATAAAGTTGATTTACAATGTTGTGTTTGTTTCTGGTGTACAGCAAAGTGATTCAGTTATACATGCATATATATTCTTTTTTATATTATTTCTCTATCTTTAATGTATTTTTAAAAAATGTTGATAAGATTATTTAGTTGTTGCTGAAGCCTAATTGTTCTCTTCACATTTTTAGTGAGGTCATGTGGAAGAAAGAATAGTCTTATTCCAAAGAGATTCATAGTACAGAAATAGTCCATTTGTGACCACTGTTTTATATCTATCTATCTATCTATATAGATATATATACACACACACACACATACATGCATATACATATATATACACTTTACTAACTATTGTTGTTTAATCATGTCAGACATTTTTGCAACCCCGTGGATTGTAGCCCACAGGCTCCTCTGTCCCTGGGATTTCCCAGGCAAGAATACTGGAGTGGGTAGCCAATTCTTTCTCCAGAGGATCTTCCCCGCCCAGGTATTGAACCTCCATCTCCTGCATTGCAGGCAGACTCTTTACTGCTGAGCCACCAGGGAAGCCCAATTTTACTATTAGAGCTTTTTTTTTAAAAGAAAGATTTACCTGATGATACAGTGAGTTCCTTGCCCTGTAGGTGTTCATTTAGCAGCCTATCTGAAATGTCAAAGGACTGTTAATAGGAGAATATTGCTAAATCTAGTATGTGTGAATGTGTGTGTATGTGTGTGCACATTCACATGTGTGATGGTGTGTATGCTTGTTCATTTGCTATTTGGAAAAGTTTCTTTGCTGAAAAATGTTACTCTTTTCCTTCACTTGTTCCATAAGCTGAGAATCATTGTTCTACTATGAATTCTGAAGTCCTGTATGTAATTGATACAGTATGCTCACAGCATGCTCAGTCACTTCAGTGGTGTCTGACTCTTTGTAACTCATGGACTGTAGTTTGCCAAGCTCCTCTGTCCATGGGATTCTCCAGGGAAGAATACTGGAGTGGGTTGCCATGCCCTCATCCAAGTCACCTTTCCAACCCAGGGATTGAAAATTGCCTCTTTTACACTGCAGGCAAATTTTTTTAACCACTGAGCCACTGGGGAAGCCCTATCCATACAGTATTTTGACACTCAATTTATAGCTTTGTTGAGCATAGTTTTGACATATGTGCATATTTATTTGCTACTCAATGTATGTTCAGGACAGCAGCTTCTGTTTTACTACAACTATGATCTCTTGAAAGACAAAACACTTTTAAAAAATGTTGAAAGACTGTCCTTGAATCTTGAAATACATATTAGTGGAGCATAACAGATGGCAATACTGGCAACTACAGATCAGTGTATATTGACCTTGGGCTTCTCTGGTGGCTCAGACAGTAAAGAATCTGTCTGCATAGAGGGAAACCCAGGTTAGATCCCTGAATGGGGAAGATCATCTGGAGAAGGAAATGGGAACCTATTCCAGTATTCTTGCCTGGCAAATTCCATGGACAGAGGAGCCTGGTGGTTTACAGTCCATAGGGTCACAAAGAGTCAGACACGGCTGAGTGACTAACACACTGACTAGGTATTTGATAAACTGAATGAATGAGTGGATGAATGGACAGATGACTGGCTGGCTGGACTGATGAATGGTTGAACACATGAAGGAAGGAGCAGCTGAACATGTGAGGGAATATGAATAAACCTTGAAGTGAGGTGAAGTCACTCAGTTGTGTCCGACTCTTGCAACCCCATGGACTGTAGCTTACCAGTCCATGAAATTTTCCAGGCGAGAATACTTGAGTGGGTTGCCATTTCCTTCTCCAGGGGATCTTCCCGACCCAGGGATCAAACCCGAGTCTCCCGTATTGCGGGCAGACATTTTACCGTCTGAGCCACCAGGGAAGCTTACCCGTTATACTCAGATTAAAGATCAGGGTATGCTGACCTTGGTACTCAGAATTTTGAGAGACCACATTATGAAGATACGATTCATGTGAACCTTATAGAAATTGATTTTTATTTCCATATCCACAATTTTTCCCCCTTGTTAGTAGCCCGAATATTTCTCTTTCTAAAAACTAACTTTTTACAGCTTCACTTTTAACCTTTTGTGACAGAGCCATGTTGACCTTCTTTCTTTCTGTCTTTCTATTTTAAACCATCATTTTTACATCCTCAGTGGTTATTTTCTAGTTGATCTTTTCAATTGCCCTTCAGTGTCAGTAATAATTGATAATACTTTTTTTGTGATTTGAATGTATATGTCTTGCTTTCCATGCTAAGTCTATTTAAAAATTTTATAGTTCCCAGAAAAGACAACTGAATATCAAATTTATCTATTTATTTTGCGAAGAGTTATTTTTAGGTTAAAAAAATTCCAGTTAGCCTTGCTTGGAAAAAACATAAAAAGCTAAAGAGGTTTCAGTTTGTTCAGTTCGGTCACTGACTCTTTGCGACCCCATGAACCTCAGCACACCAGGCCTCCCTGTCCATCACCAACTCCCAGAGTCCACCCAAACCCGTGTCCATCGAGTTGATGATGCCATCCAACCATCTCATTCTCTGTCATCCCCTTCTCCTCCTGCCCTCAATCTTTCCCAGCATCAACATCTTTTCAAAAGAGGTTTACGTGAAACTTATTGTGTAGAAATTGATTCAAAATGTCAAGAATATAAACTGTGCTAAATTTATCTCTTTATTTTGGGCACATGATGCTCTTCTATGTCATTTTTAAAATTCATTACTGGGATTAATTTTATGGCCCATGTTTTCTTTTTTCTACATAATTGAATGTTTTATTATTTTGAAAATAATTGATAACCTTTTGAGCAATTATGACATGGTTAGAATTCTTTATTCATACCACAAGAGTCTGTAAGTTCCTAGTTATCTCTGTGTATTTGAAGGTTAGCTGCTATTCTTTGAGGAAAATTATGAGTTACTATGAATATACTCTCTGGGGTATATTCACGTTCACAGCACCAAACCTATATATTCAAACATTCTGGAAAGAAACTGTCAAAACAATAATGAGAGTTCTGATGAGATTTTCCTGGTTAAAATTTAGGCACTGTGTAAAATCCATGCACAGCTAGATGCAAAGCACTGGTAACACCTTTTGTATTTTCCACATCTCTTGAGTAGGGATATCTTTGCCCAATTTATGTGAGTATCCATGAACAAGCAGGACCAGTGAAATGTTAGGAATGTTATCATTGCTTATTATAGGCTACTGTTTGAAATGATATTGGAGTGAATATGTGTGTGTAAGTGCACATGTGTGTGTTAAACTTGGTTGTGTTGGAAATATGCTGCAAATTGAGGAGAAACTGGGTTACTTAGGCATTCTAAATGCTTACTTTTTAAAATTGAGAAGTTGAGATTGAGATATCACTTTGCTCATTTTTGGGAAAACTGTTGTGCATCACAGAGCCAATAAAGCCTTAAAACTTCCAAAGATTCTATAAGCCATATTGTCTTTATTTCATATTCTTTTATTATTATTGAGCCACCATTATATTTAGTTTAATTTCCATTTTTAGAGATAACAAGAACTGTACAATTTCTATCACTAAGTAGCTTCATATTAAAGAATTATTAGTGACATATATGTTTTCCCCTAAGAAAGGGAAGACTTATATACTCACATCTACATCTATATACTTATGAATTATACCTGCGGGTGTGAAATGAAAGTAACTCAGTCGTGTCCGACTGTGACCCCATGGACTGTATAGTCTATGGAATTCTCCAGGCTAGAATACTGGAGTGGGTAGCCTTTCCCTTCTCCCGGATATCTTCCCAACCCAGGGATTGAACCCACGTCTCCCACATTGCAGGTGGATTCTTTACCAGTTGAGCTTTCAGAGAAGCTTGCAAACATATGCATGTAAATAATGTGGTTAAAGTGATAGAGTGAGAGAGAGAGAAGAAAAGACAGAGAGAGAGAAACACAGAGAAGAGGGAGAAAGAGAGAGCATGAATTTCAAAATATTAACAAATGAAAAGAAAGCTAACATTAATATTTTTAAAAAACAATTTTATTTGTTTATTTTTGGCTGTGCTGGTTCTTCACTGCTGCATGTGGGCTGTCTCTTGCTGTGGAAAATGGGCTCTAGGCACATGGGTTTTAGTAGTTGCAGTGCATGGACTTAGTAACTGAGACTCATGGACTCGAGCACGGGCTCAGTAGTTGTGGCACATGGGCTTAGTTGCCCCATAGCATTGGAATCTTCTGTTAGGTCCATACCATTTCAGTCCTTTATTGTGCTCATCTTTGCATGAAATGTTCCCTTGGTATCTCTACTTTTCTTGAGGAGATCTCTAGTCTTTCCCATTCTATTGTTTTCCTCTATTTCTTGGCATTGATCACTGAGGAAGACTTTCTTATCTCTCTTTGCTATTCTTTGGAACTCTGCATTCAAATGGCTATATCTTTCCTTTTCTTCTTTGCTTTTTGTGTCTTTTCTTTTCTCAGCTATTTGTAAGGCCTCCTCAGACAACTATTTTTCCTTTATGCATTTCTTTTTCTTGGGTATGGTCTTGAGCCTGTCTCCTGTATCATGTCACAAACCTCCATTCGTAGTTCTTCAGGCACTCTGTCTATAAGATCTAATGCCTTGAATCTATTTCTCACTTCCATTGTATTATCATAAGAGAATTGATTTAGGTCATACCTGAATGGTCTGTCATTTTTGAGATTGCATCCAAGTACTGCATTTCGGACTCTTTTGTTGATCATGATGGCTACTCCATTTCTTCTGAGGGATTCCTGCCCACCGTAGTAGATATAATGGTCATCTGAGTTAAATTCACCCATTCCAGTCCATTTTAGTTTGCTGATTCCTAGAATGTTGACATTCACCCTTGCCATCTCTTGTTTGACCACTTCCAATTTGCCTTGATTCATGGACCTGACATTCCAGGTTCCTATGCAATATTGCTCTTTACAGCATCGGATCTTGCTTCTATCACCAGTCACATCCACAACTGGGTATTGTTTTTGCTTTGGCTCCATCCCTTCATTCTTTCTGTAGTTATTTCTCCACTGATCTCCAGTAGCATATTGGGCACCTAATGACCTGGGGAGTTCCTCTTTTGGTGTCCTATCATATTGCCTTTTCATACTGTTCATGGGGTTCTCAAGGCAAGAATACTGAAGTGGCTTGCCATTCCCTTCTCCAGTGGACCACGTCCTGTCAGACCTCTTACCATGACCTGCCCATCTTGGGTTGCCCCACAGGCATGGTTTGCTTTCATTGAGTTAGACAAGGCTCTGGTCCTCGTGTGATTAGATTGACTAGTTTTCTGTGAGTATGGTTTCAGTGTGTCTGCCCTCTGATGCCCTCTTGCAACATCTACCATCTTACTTGGGTTTCTCTTACCTTGGACGTGGGGGTATCTCTTTACGGCTGCTCCAGCAAAGAACAGCTGCTGCTCCTTACCTTGGATGAGGGGTATCTCCTTACCGCCACTGTTTCTGACCTTCAATGTGGGATAGCTCCTCTAGGCTCTCCTGCCCCTGCACAGCCACTGGTCCTCTGATTGCTCCTCCCGGCTGTGGGCCCTGGCCTTGGGCACATGGGTGGCTCCTTCCAGCTGCCGTCCCTAGCCTTGGGCTTGGGATGGCTCCTCAGGGTCACTGCCCCTGGCCTGGGGCATGAGGTGGCTTCTCCTGGCCACCCCTGACCTCGGACATAGGGTGTCTCCTCCTGGCCACCCCTGACGTCGGACGTGGGGTGTCTCCTCCCTGCCGCCGCTCTGATCTCGGATGCAGGGTGTCTCCTCTCAGCCTCACCTGACCTTGGACGCAGGGTAGCTCCTCTCGGCCATCACCCCTGACCTCGAACGTGGGGTGTCTCCTCCCGGTCGCCACCCCGACCTAAGAAGCTGAAGTTGAACGGTTTTATGAAGACCTACAAGATCTTTTAGAACTAACACCCAAAAAAGATGTCCTTTTCATTATGGGGGACTGGAATGCAAAAGTAGAAAGTCAAGAAACACCTGGAGTAACAGGCAAATTTGGCCTTGGAATAAGGAATGAAGCAGGGCAAAGACTAATAGAGTTCTGCCAAGAAAATGCACTGGTCATAGCAAACACCCTCATCCAACAACACAAGAGAAGACTCTACACATGGACATCACCAGATGGTCAACACCAAAATCAGACTGATTATATTCTATGCAGCCAAAGACGGAGAAGCTCTATACAGTCAACAAAAACAAGACCAGGAGCTGACTGTGGCTCAGATCATGAACTCCTTATTACCAAATTCAGACTTAAATTGAAGAAAGCAGGGAAAACCGCTAGACCATTCAGGTATGACCTAAATCAAATCCCTTATGATTATACAGTGGAAGTGAGAAATAGATTTAAGGGCCTAGATCTGATGGATAGAGTGCTTGATGAACTATGGAATGAGGTTCGTGACATTGTTCAGGAGACAGGGATCAAGACCATCCTCATGGAAAAGAAATGTAAAAAAGCAAAATGGCTGTCTGGAGAGGCCTTACAAATAGCTCTGAAGAGAAGAGAGGTGAAAAGCAAAGGAGAAAAGGAAAGATATAGGTATCTAAATGCAGAGTTTCAAAGAATAGCAAGAAGAGATATGGAAGATTTCTTCAGTGATCAATGCAAAGAAATAGAGGAAAACAACAGAATGGGAAAGACTAGAGATCTCTTCAAGAAAATTAGAGATACCAAGGGAACATTTCATGCAAAGATGGGCTCGATAAAGGACAGAAATGGTATGGACCTAACAGAAGCAGAAGATATTAAGAAGAGGTGGCAAGAATACACGGAAGAACTGTACAAAAAAGATCTTCATGACCCAGATAATCATAATGATGTGATCACTAATCTAGAACCAGACATCTTGGAATGTGAAGTCAAGTGGGCCCTAGAAAGCATCACTATGAGCAAAGCTAGTGGAGGTGATGGAATTCCAAGTGAGCTTTTTCGAATCCTGAAAGATGATGCTGTGAAAGTGCTGCACTCAATATGCCAGCAAATTTGGAAAACTCAGCAGTGGCCATAGGACTGGAAAAGGTCAGTTTTCATTCCAGTCCCAAAGAAAGGCAATGCCAAAGAATGCTCAAACTACCGCACAAATTGCACTCATCTCACATGCTAGTAAAGTACTGCTCAAAATGTCTCCAAGCCAGGCTTCAGCAATACGTGAACTGTGAACTCTCTGATGTTCAAGCTGGTTTTAGAAAAGGCAGAAGAACCAGAGATCAAATTGCCAACATCTGCTGGATCATGGAAAAAGCAAAAGAGTTCCAGGAAAACATCTATTTCTGTTTTATTGCCTATGCCAAAGCCTATGACTGTGTGGATCACAATAAACTGTGGAAAATTCTGAAAGAGATGGGAATACCAGACCACCTGACCTGCCTCTTGAGAAATCTGTATGCAGGTCAGGAAGCAACAGTTAGAACTGGACATGGAACCACAGACTGGTTCCAAATAGGAAAAGGAGTACATCATGGCTGTCTATTGTCACCCTGCTCATTTAAATTCTATGCAAAGTACATCATGAGAAACGCTGGACTGGAAGAAGCACAAGCTGGAATCAAGATTATTGGGAGAAATATCAATAACCTGAGATAGGCAGATGACACAACCCTTATGGCAGAAAGTGAAGAGGAGCTAAAAAGCGTCTTGATGAAAGTGAAAGAGAAGGGCGAAATAGTTGGCCTAAAGCTCAACATTCAGAAAACGAAGATCATAGCATCCCGTCCCATCACTTCATGGGAAATAGATGGGGAAACAGTGGAAACAGTGTCAGACTTTATTTTCTTTTGGACTCCAGAATCACTGCAGATGGTGACTGCAGCCATGAAATTAAAAGACACTTACTCCTTGGAAGAAAAGTTATGAGCAACCTAGATAGCATATTGAAAAGCAGAGACATTACTTTGCCGACTAAGGTCCGTCTAGTCAAGGCTATGGTTTTTCCACTGGTTATGTATGGATGTGAGATTTGGACTGTGAAGAAGCCTGAGCACTGAAGAATTGATGCTTTTGAACTGTGGTGTTGGAGAAGACTCTTGAGAATCCCTTGGACTGCAAGGAGATCCAACCAGTCCATTCTGAAGGAGATCAACCCTGGGATTTCCTCGGAAGGAATGATGCTGAAGCTGAAACCCCAGTACTTCGGCCACCTCATGAGAAGAGTTGACTCATTGGAAAAGACTCTGATGCTGGGAGGGATTGGCGGCAGGAGGAGAAGGGACGACCGAGGATGAGATGGCTGGATGGCATCGCAGACTTGATGGACGTTTGTCTGAGTGAACTCCGGGATTAGGTGATGAACAGGGAGGCCTGGCATGCTGCGATTCATGGGGTCGCACAGAGTTGGACACGACTGAGCGACTGAACTGAACTGAACTGAACTGAATGGTCTAGTGGTTTTCCCTTCTTTCTTGAATTTAGGTCTGAATTTGGTGATAAGGAGTTCATGATCTGAGCCACAGTCATCTCCCAGTCTTGTTTTTGCTGACTGTGTAGGGCTCCTGCATCTTTGGCTGCATAGAATATAATCAATCTGATTTCTGTATCAACCATCTGGTGATGTCCATGTGTAGAGTCTTCTCCTGTGTTGTTGGAAGAGGGTGTTTGCTATGACCAGTGTATTCTCTTGGCAAAACTCTATTAGCCTTTGCCTTGCTTTGTTTTGTACTCCAAGGCCAAACTTGCCTGTTACTCCAGGTATCTCTTGACTTCTTACTTTTGCATTCCAGTCCTCTGTAATGAAAAGGACATCTTTTTGGGGTGTTAGTTCTAGGAGGTCTTCATAGAACCAATTAACTTCAGCTTCTTCAGCACTAGTGGTCACGGCATAGACTTGGATTATTCTGATATTGTATGGTTTGCCTTGGAAATGAACATTGGAATGTCATTTTTGGGATTGCATCCAAGTACTGCATCCAAGGACTCTTTTCTTGACTATGAGAGCTACTCCATTTCTCCTCAGGGATTCTTGTCCACTGTAGTAGATTTAATGGTCATCTGCCTTAAATTCACCCATTCCAGTCCATTTTAGTTCGCTGATTCTTAAAATGTTGGTATTCACTGTTGCCATCTCTTTTTGACAACTTTCAATTTGCCTTGATTCATAGACCTAACATTCCAGGTTCCTATTCAATATTGCTCTTTATAGTATCAGACTACTTCCATCACCAGTCACATGCACAACAGGGTGTTGTTTTTGCTTTGGCTCTGTCTCTTCATTCTTTCCCAAGTTATTTCTCCACTCTTCTCCAGGAGCGTATTGGGCACCTACTGACCTCTGGAGTTCATCTTTTAGTGTCCTATCTTTTTGCGTTTTCATAGTGTTCATGGAGTTCTCAAGGCAAGAATACTGAAGTGGTTTACCCTTCCCTTCTTCAGTGGACCACATTTTGTCGGAACTCTCCAGCATGACTCGTCTGTCTTGAGTGGCCCTACCCGGCATAGCTCATAGTTTCATTGAGTTAGACAAGGCTGTGGTCCATGTGATTAGATTGGTTAGTTTTCTGTGATTGCAGTTTTGATTCTGTCTGCCCTCTGATGGAGGAAGATAAGAGGCTCTTGGAAGCTTCCTGATGGCAGAGACTACCTGAGGGGGAAACTGGGTCTTGTTCTGATGGACAGGGCCATGCTCAGTAAATCTTTAATCCAATTTTCTGTTGATGGGTGTGGCTGTATTCCCTCCCTGTTGTTTGACCTGAGGCCAAATTATGGTGGAGGTAATGAGGATAATGGTGACCTCTTTCAAAAGGTCCCATGCACACACTACTTTACTGAATGCCCCCAACCCTGCAGCAGGTCATCACCCACCCATGCCTCCACTGAATACTCCTGGACACTCATGGGCAAGTCTGGATCAGTCTCTTTTGTAGTCACTGCTCCTTTCTCCTGGGTCCTTGTGTGTGTACAAGATTTTGCTTTTGCCCTCCAACAGTCTGTTTCCCCAGTATTGTGTAAGTTCTGGTGGCTCTATGGTGGGGTTAATGGTGACCTCCTCCAAGAGGGCTTGTGCCATACCCATGTCTGCTGCACCCAGAGCCCCTGGCCCTGCAGCAGTCCACTACTGACTGTTACCTCCACAGGAGACACTCAAATACAGTTCTGGCCCAGTCTCTGTGGGGTTTTTGGATCTGTCTTGCTGAGGATTCTCCTTTGTCCTTGGATGTGGGATATCATTTTTTGGTGGGATCCGACATTTTTCTCTTGATTGTTCAGCAGTGTGTCGTAATTTTAGAGTTCTCTCAGGAGAAGATGAGCACGTGTCCTTCTACTCCACCATCTTGGTTTTGGCCAAAAGTTAAGCATGTAGCAAAGGCGATGCTGTGGGACATGGTGGCAGAGAAATTCACTGGGAAAAACTTGTCTGCTTTAAATCTATCAAGCCTGTCCAAAAGAAGGGAAAGCTCAGCAATGGTTCCAGGAAAAGAAAACTGGATCAGGATGGCAAGATATCTCCCCACAGCTGGGACAGCATGTGGCAGTGGAAGTGGGCTCAGACCAAATTCAACCAAAGCTGTGACACTTATGTCCCTTGTAGGAATCCATATGGTATTAGTATTAAGAGGCATCATGACAAAAGGATATTAGTAGCCACTAAGTTGTAGGTACTGTGGATGATTCTTAGCATCCAAGAAATGTACCTCTTGTATTTAAACAATTGCTTTGGAAAAATTACTAAGTAAAGAAACCCAGCCTCAAGTGCTACACACTGTACACACTGTATAAGACATTTATTTACTAGAGATACTAAGGTAACATTTCATGCAAAGATGTTCACAATAAAAAGGACAGAAATGGCATGGACCTAACAGAAACAGAAGATATTAAGAAGAGGTGGCAAGAATACACAAAAGAACTATATAACAAAGAATTCCCTAACCCAGATAACCATGATGGTGTGATCACTCATCTAGAGCCAGACATCTTGGAATGCAAAGTCAAGTGGGCCTTAGGAAGCATCACTATGAACAAAGTTAGTGTAGGTGATGGAATTCCAGTTGAGCTATTTAAAATCCTGAAATATGATGCTGTGAAATTGCTGTACTCAATACGTCAGCAAATTTGGAAAACTCAGCAGTGGCCACAGGACTGGAAAAGGTTAGTTTTCATTCCAATCCCAAAGAAAGACAATGCCAAAGAATGCTGAAACTACCACACAATTGCACTCATCTCACACACTAGCAAAAAAAATGCTTAAAAATCTCCAAGCCAGGCTTCAACTGTATGTGAACTGTGAACTTCCAGATGCTCAACCTGGATTTAGAAAAGGCAGAGGAACCAGAGATCAAATTGCCAACATCCATTGGATCAATGAAAAAGCAAGAGAGTTCCAGAAAAACATCTATTTCTGCTTTATTGACTACGCCAAAGTCTTTGACTGTGTGGATCACAAAAAACTATGGAAAATTCTTAAAGAGATGGGAATACCAGGCCACATGACCTGCCTCTTGAGAAACCTGTATGCAGGTCAGGAAGCAACAGTTAGAACAGGACATGGAACAACAGACTGGTTCCAAATAGGAAAAGGAGTACGTCAAGACTGTATATCGTCACCCTGCTTATTTAACCTATATGCAGGGTACATCCTGAGAAATGCTGAGCTGGAAGAAGCACAAGCTGGAATCAATACTGCCAGGAGAAATATCAATAACCTCAGATATGCAGATGACACCACCCTTATGGCAGAGAGTGAAGAACTAAAAAGTCTCTTGATGAAAGTGAAACAGGAGGGTGAAAAAGTTGGCTTTAAACTCAACATTCAGAAAACGAAGATCATGGCATTTGGTCCCATTACTTCATGTCAAATTGATGGGGAAACAATAGAAAGAGTGGCAGACTTTATGTTTTTGGGCTCCGAAATCACTGCAGATGGTGACTGCAGCCGTTGAAACATGTATACTATCATGTAAGAAACTAAAAGTTGGCTTAAAGCTCAACGTTCAGAAAATGAAGATCATGGCATCTGGTCCCATCACTTCATGGGAAATAGATGGGGAAACAGTAGAAACAGTGTCAGACTTTATTTATTTATTTATTTATTTATGCTCCAAAATCACTGCAGATGGACTGCAGCCATGAAATTAAAAGATGCTTACTCCTTGGAAGAAAAGTTATGACCAACCTAGATAGTATATTCAAAAGCAGAGACATTACTTTGCCAACAAAGGTCCATCTAGACAAGGCTATGGATGTGAGAGTTGGACTGTGAAGAAGGCTGAGCACCGAAGAATTGATGCTTTTGAACTGTGGTGTTGGAGAAGACTCTTGAGAGTCCCTTGGACTGCAAGGAGATCCAACCAGTCCATTCTGAGGGAGATCAACCTTGGGATTTCTTTGGAAAGAATGATGCTAAAGCTGAAACTCCAGTACTTTTGCCACCTCATGCAAAGAGTTGACTCATTGGAAAAGACCTTGATGTTGGGAAAGATTGAAGGCAGGAGGAGAAGGGGACGACAGAGGATGAGATGGCTGGATGGCATCACTGACTTGATGGACGTGAGTTTGAGTGAACTCCAGGAGATGGTGATGGACAGGGAGGCCTGGCGTGCTGTGATTCATGGGGTTGCAAAGAGTCAGACAGGACTGAGCGACTGAACTGAACTGAAGAAACGAATCGCCAGTCTAGGTTCAATACAGGATACAGGATGATTCAGACTGGTGCACTGGGATGACCCAGAGAGAAGATATGGGGAGGGAGGTGGGAGAGGCGTTCAGGATTGGGAACTCATGTACACCCGTGGCAGACTCATGTCAATGTATGGCAAAACCAATACAATATTGTAAAGTAAAATTTAAAAAAATTAAAAAAAAATAGTTAGAAAACTGAAAAAAAAAAAAAAAAAAGATGCTTGCTTCTTGGAGGAAAGCTATGACCAACCTAGACAGCATAAAAAGCAGAGACATTACTTTCCAGCAAAGGTCCATCTAGTCAAATCTATGGTTTTTCCAGTTGTCATGTATGGATGTGAGAGTTGGATCATAAAGAAAGCTGAGCAATGAAGAATTGATGCCTTCGAACTGTGGTGTTGGAGAAGACTCTTGAGAGTCCCTTGGGCTGCAAGGAGATCCAACCAGTCCATCCTAAAGGAGATCAGTCCTGATTATCCATTGGAAGAACTGAGGCTAAAGCTGAAACTCCAATACTTTGGCCACCTGATGTGAATAACTGACTCATTTGAAAACACCCTGATGCTGGGAAAGATTGAAGGAAGGAGGACAAGGGGATGACAGAGGATAAGATGGTTAGATGACATCACCGACTCAATGGACATGAGTTTACATAAGCTCTGGGAGTTGATGATGGACACGGAAGCCTGACCTCTGCAATACGTGGAGTCACAAAGAGTTGGACATGACTGAGCAACTGAACGGAACTGATTGGAATCTTCTTGAAGCAGGGATCAAAAGCATTTCCCCTACATTGGGGAGCAGATTCTTCAACACTGGACCACAATGGAAGTCCCTAACTTTTATAGAGGGACTCTTCTATGCCAGCTGTAGGTCTGAAGAGTATCAGCAAGGTTTATTTTGAAAGAGGTCACAGTATATAATTCTAGAGTAAGCAGCAGGTTTAAATATATTGTTGAGGTAACTATGCATTTATTTGATTTGCAAGTAATTTATTGTTACCTGCAATGGAAACGGATACCAAAAAGGCACAAATGAAATCTGTGACTTCTGGAACAAACTTTGCATTGTATATATTCATTCAATTGTGTTTGAAGAAAAATCATGCCACATTATGATCTTTGTTTCTGCTCAACTTTTGTTATTTGGCACAAATATGGTGGATTGCTTTTGAATTAGATTCTACTATTTTTTCCTTGTACTGGATTCATTGATGGTATAGAAAAATGTAACATTTCAAAACAACATAATTTATCTCCCAAATCAGATTATGCTAAAATGATAATTCTACTAAAAAATGTAAGAGGAATGGTAGTTTAAAAAAATCATTATTATTTTTAAACTGAAGTAGAGTTAATTTACATTATATACTAATTTAAGGTTTAGAATATAGCAATTCAGTGTTTTATAGATTATACTCCATTTAAAATTATTATAAAATATTGGTCATATTACCTGTTCTGCTCTCCTCATTTTCTACTAGACTCCTTGTGGATCGTTCTGTATAGCCTTGGTCATAGAAGAGCTGTTTTGTTAGTCTCCATGGTGACTTCAGTGAGAGTAGATCAATGTGCTGTTGAGCTTTAGACGTGTTCCTGAGGGAAGGTGAGCCCAGTGTCTTCCTACTCCTCATCTTTATGTCTTCCCAAGAATGATAATTTGCAATAAAAGTTTTGTACAGTAGCCAAGGTTATCCTACAACTTGTTCTTACTGTGATATGGAGAAGGAATAATTTAACTCAGTAACCACTGGTTACATGGTATTGTGGTAGGTACTGGAGACAAAGAGGGGTAAGATTATTTTCTCCTCTATTTAACCTAATTCCTAGACTGTTCCAGTGCTCAAAACTGTTTTATTTAACCTAATTCCTAGACTGTTCCAGTGCTCAAAACTGTTTTTTTTTTTTTTTCTCCTGTCTCAGAAATTGTATTTATCCCATGGACTAACATTTCTTTACATCTATTATTTCCATATTTTATCTTCATCTAAATGTCCCAGTAGAATCCCAAAGCTGTGTATATAATTGCCTATTTGAAATATACTTTTGATAATCTAATAGATAATTTATAATTAAGATGTTCATAAAAACTTATGCTTACCAAAGGAGAAAGGGGAGGGAAGGGAAAACTTAGGAGTCTGGAATCAGCTTAAACACTGCTATATATAAAATATAAAACTAACAAGGACCAACTGTTTCGCACAAGAAGCCATACTAAATATTTTGCAATAACCTATGAAGGAAAAGAATCTGGGAAAACAAAATAAAACAAAACAAAAAACTATATATGTATAAGTGAATCAAGTCTTTTTCATTCTGTGCTTTCCTCTGTTTCTTTGCATTATTCATTTAAGAAGGCCTTCTATCTCTGTGTGCTATTTTCTGTGACCCCATTGAGTGTAGCCCACTAGGCTCCTCTGTCCATGGTATTCTCCAGGCAAGAATACTGGAGTTGGCAGCCATTTACTTCTTGAGGGGATCTTCTTGACCTAGGGATCGAACCTGAGTTTCCTGCACTGCAGGCAGATTCTTTACCATCTGAACCACCAGGGAAATCTCAGTTGGGTATATCTTTCCCTTTCTCCATTGCCTTTCACTTCTCTTCTTTCCCCAGCTCTTTGTAAAGCCACTCAGACAACCACCTTGCCTTCTTGCATCTCTATTTTGGGAGGACGGCTTTAGTCACTGCCTACTGTAAAACATTATGAACCACCATCCATAGCTCTTCAGGTACTCTGTCTAATAGATCTAATCCCTTGAATCTGTTTGTCAACTCCACTGCATAATCATCAGGGATATGACTTAGATCACACCTGAATGACCTAGTGATTTTCCCTATTTTCTTAAATTTAAGCTTGAATTTTGAAACAAGGAACTCATGAGCTGAGCCACAGTCAGTTTCAGGTGTTGTTTTCACTGACTTTATAGAGCGTCTCCCCCTTTGGCTGCAAAGAACAAATCTGATTGTGGACTTGACCATCTGGTGATATCTATGTGTAGAGTCATCTCTTGGGTTGTTGGAAAAGGGTGTTTGGTATGACCAGTGTGTTCTCTTGATAAAATTCCATTAGTCTTTGCCCTGCTCCATTTTGTACTCCAAGGCCAAACTTTTCTGTTATTTTGGTATTTCTTGATTTCCTACTTGTGCATTTGAATCCCTTATGATGAAAAGGACATCTTTTTGTGTGTGTATATGTTAGCTCTAGAAGGTCTTGTAGGTCCTCATAGGATTAGTCAGCTTCAGCTTCTTTGGCATCAGTAGTTGTGGCACAGACTTGGATTACTGTGATGATAAATAATTTGCCTTGGAAATGAGCTAAGATAATTCTGTTGTTTTTGAGGTTGCACACAAGTATTGTATTTCAGACGCTTTGTTGATTATGAGGGCTACTCCATTTCTTCTAAGGTACTCTTGCTCACAATAGTAGATATGATGGTCATCTGCATTACATTCTTACATGAACGATGCAAAGAAATAGAGGAAAACAACAGAATGGGGAAGACTAGAGATTTCCTCAAGAAGACTGGAGATATCAAGGGAACACTTCATGCGAGGATGGGCATGATAAAGGACAGAAACAGTAAGGATCTAAGAGAGGCAGAAGAGATTAAGAAGAAATAGCATGAATACAGAGGAGAACTATACAAAAAAGGTCAGAATGACCAAGATAACCCTGATGGTGTGGTCACTCACCTAGAGCCAGGTAACATGGAGTGTGAACTCAAGTGGTAGTAGGAAGCATTACTGTGAAATAAGCTAATAGAGGTGATGGAATTCCAGGCAAGCTATTTAACATCATGAAAGATGATGCTGTTTAAGTGCTGCACTCAGTATGTCAGCAAATTTGGAAAACTCAGCAGTGGCGACATGACTGGAAAAGGTCAGTTTTCATTTCAACCCCAAAGAATGGCAGCGTCAAAGAATGTTCAAACTATCACACAGTTGTGGTCATTTCACATGCTAGTAAGGTAATGCCCAAAATCCTTCAAGATAGGATTCAAGCTCCTTCAAGGTAGGCTTCAGCTGTACATGATACAAGAATTTTCTGATGTATAAACTGGGTTCCAAAGCAAAAGAGGAACCAGAAATTAAATTGCCCAAAATTTGTTGCATCATGGAGAAATCAAGGGAATTTGAGAAAATCTTCTGCTTCATTGACTATGCTATAAAGCTTTTGACTGTATCAATCATAACAAATTGTGGGAAATTCTTATAGAAATGGGTGTAGCAGACCACTTTACCTGTCTCTTGAGAAACCCGTATGCAGGTCAAAAAGCAACAGTTAGTACCAAACATGGAACAACGGACTGGTTCAAAATTGGGGAAGGAGTATGACAAGGCTGTATTGTCATCCTGCTTATTTAACTTATATATGGAGTACATCATGCGTAATGCCAGGCTGGATAAATCACAAGCTGAAATAAAGACTGCCAGGAGTAATATCAACAATCTCAGATATGCTGATGTACCGTTCTAGTGGCAGAAAGTGAAGAGGAACTAAAGGACTTCCTGATGAGGGTGAAAGAAGAGACTGAGAAAGCTGGCTTAAAACTCATTATTTAAAGACTAAGATCACAGCAGCTGGCCCCATCACTTCATGGCAATTAGCTGGGGAAAAAGAGGAAGCACTGCCAGATTTTATTTTCTTGGCTTCCAAAATCACTGTGATAGGTGACTGCAGCCATGAAATTAAAAGATACTTGCTCCTTGGAAGAAAAGCTATGACAAACCTAGACAGCATATTAGAAAGCAGAGGCATCATTTTGTTGACAAAAGTCCTTATAGTCAAAGCTATGATTTTTCAGTAGTCATGTAAGGAGTAAAGAAATTTGAGTGCTGAAGAATTGATGGCTTCGAATTGTAGTGCTGAAGACTTTTGAGTGTCTCATGGACTGCAATGAGATCAAACCAGTCAATCATAAAGGAAATCAGTCCTGAATATTCATTGGAAGGACTGATGCTGAAGCCGAAGCTCCAATTCTTTGACCACCTGATGCGAACAGCTGACTCATTGGAAATGACTCCGATGTTGCAAAAGATTGAAGGCAAAAGAAGAGGGCAGCATAGGATGAGATGGTTCATTCACAGACTGAATGAACATGAACTAATCCTGGGAAATAGTGGAGGACAAAGGAGCCTGGTATGCTGCAGTCCACGAAGTTGCAAAGAGTTGGACATGGCTTAAGGATTGAACAAGAGCAACAAATAATAAATCACTTTCAGTTCAGTTCAGTTCAGTGGCTCAGTCGTGTCTGACTCTTTGTGACCTCATGAATCACAGCACGCCAGGCTTCCCTGTTCATCACCAACTCCCAGAGTCTACCCAAACCCATGTCCATAGAGTCGGTGATGCCATCCAGCCATCTTATTCTCTGTCATCCCTTCTCTGCCTGCCCCCAATCCTTTCCAGTATTAGAGTCTTTTCCAATGAGTCAACTCTTTGCATGAGGTGTCCAAAGGATTGGCATTTCAGCTTCAACCTCAGTCCTTCTAATGAACACCCATGACTGATCTCCTTTAGGATAGATTGGTTAGATCTCCTTGTAGTCCAAGGGACTCTCAAGAGTATTCTCCAAAACCACAGTTCAAAAGCATTAATTCTTCAGTGCTGAGCTTTCTTCACAGTCCAACTCTCACATCCATACATGAATATTGGTAAAACCATAGCCTTGACTAGATGGACCTTTGTTAGCAAAGTAATGTCTCTAATTTAAATATGCTATCTAGGTAGGTCATAACTTTCTGAGGAGTAAGTGTCTTTTGATATCATGGCTGCAATCACCATCTGCAGTAATTTTGGAGCCCCCCAAAATAAAGTCTTACACTGTTTCCACTGTTTCCCCATCTATTTGCCATTAAGTGATGGGACTGGATGGTATGATCTTAGATTTCTGAATGTTGAGCTTTAAGCCAACTTTTTCACTCTCCTCCTTCACTTGCATCAAGAGGCTTTTTGGTTCCTCTTCAACTTCTGCCATAAGGGTGGTGTCATCTGCATATCTGAGCTTATTGATATTTCTTCCAGCAAACTTGATTCCAGCTTGTGCGTCTTCCAGCCCAGCGTTTCTCATGATATACTCTGCATAGAAGTTAAATAAGCAGCGTGACACTATACAGCCTTGATGTACTCCTTTTCCTATTTGGAACCAGTCTGCTGTTCCATGTCCAGTTCTGACTGTTGCTTCCTGATCTGAATACAGGTTTCTCAAGAGGCAGGTCAGGTGGTCTGGTATTCCCATCTCTTTCAGAATTTTCCACAGTTTATTGTGATCCACACAGTCAAAGGCTTTGGCATAGTCAATAAAGCAGAAATAGATGTTTTCCTGGAACTCTCTTGCTTTTTCCATGATCCAGCAGATGTTGGCAATTTGATCTCTGGTTCTTCTGCCTTTTCTAAAACCAGCTTGAATATCAGGAAGTTCACGGTTCACATATTGCTGAAGCCTGGCTTGGAGAATTTTGAGCATTACTTTACTAGCATGTGAGATGAGTGCAATTTTGTGGTAGTTTGAGCATTCTTTGGCATTGCCTTTCTTTGGGATTGGAATGAAAACTGACCCTTTCCAGTCGTGTGGCCACTGCTGATTTTTCCAAATTTGCTGGCATATTGAGTGCAGCACTTTCACAGCATCATCTTTCAGGATTTGAAATAGCTCAACTGGAATTACATCACTTCCACTAGCTTTGTTCATAGTGATGCTTTCTAAGGCCAACTTGACTTCACACTCCATTGTGCACATTAAACTAATGCAACATTTAAATAAACTATATTTCAAAATATTTTATTTTCCCACTTATTAAAAAAACATTTTTTCCTGAATCAATGGCATTATAATTCCTCCATGAAATAAGCAAATATCTAGAAGTTGTTCTTGATCTTTTCCTTTTTCTCATACTATACACCCATTTTTCACTATTTCAATGGAGTGTACTTCCAAACATTTTACATATTTATCTGTATATTTTCATTTACACCTCATTGTGTGTATCTAAGATACCACCATTCTTTGATACTTGGCCATACTTCTGTTTTCGCCCTGTTATGCATCCATTTCCCTCTTATTAGCCAGAAGAATTTATTAACATATCTTATCATATAACTACTCAACTTCAAACTGTTTAGAAATAAAAGCCAAATTCTGTTCTCTGTTCTGAAGGATTTTCCGTGATATGGTGCCTGCGTACTTCTCCCATCATCTTATAATGCTCTCTGTTGCTTCCTGTGCTTCAGTCACATGGGCCCTCTCTTTTATTTAAACATGACAAATTCAGATGAACTTTGAACTCACTGTTGTTTTCTCTGGAGTTCTAGTCTCCCAAGTTGTTCATGACTGATTCCTTATTATCATTCAGACTTTGACTTAAATGTGACCTCCTCAGGGAAGCAATCTTCTGTCACACAATCTCTAAGAAGCATGTCAAGTGCACCCTGTAATTCTCTTAAAAATCACCCAGCTTTATCTTCAACTTAGTCCTCATTGCCATGTATGCTTTCTTATCTGTTTGTTTTCTTCTGTTTCCCCCTATTAAGGTATAACATTCTTTAGAATGAGGATCAAGTCAGTTTCATTAAAACCATCTCTTTCAGTTCTATCTTGTAATTTTATTAAGTGAGCCAAAAGTATTGAAGGGTTTTAACAAAGGAATGATATGCCATGATTTGTATTTCAGAAGGATTATTTTTGCAGAAATTATTTGGTGAAGGAGTATGACAAGGCTGCATTGTCACCCTCCTTATTTAACTTATATACAGAGTACATCATGTGTAATGTCAGGCTGGATAAATTACAAGCTGAAATAAAGACTGCCAGGAGTAATATCAACAATCTCAGATATGCTGATGATACCATTCTAATTGCAGAAAGTGAAGAGGAACTAAAGAGCTTCTTAATGAAGGAGGAGGAACGAAGGAGGAGATGAGTAGTAAGGAGGCTTTTGCATTTTTTCATTGGAAAAGGATCTGAAATAGATCACAGGCAATAAGATAGGCACAGGGAAATGTTTGAGGCATATATATTTAGGAAGAAAATCAGGAGAATTTTATATCAGATTAAGAGTGAGAAAAAGCTTAACATTACTGGTGGCATACTGTCTTATGTATCACTGTTTGTGCCAAAGAAAAAGAACATGTTTGAATAGGAATATGTTAAGATACATCTTGGATATATTGATTTTGGACATGCAGCTATAATATTAGGAGCAAATCAGGATATGTAGGAAAATATACAGAAACAGAACAGAGTTCCTTATGTTTTAGAACACATAATATATTTTAAATGTAGAATATTCATTTATGAAAATTTGGGTGGTGGGATGTTTTATGCAAAGTCAATATGTAGATATTATAAATTATGACAATCATTATCATGAATTGATCAGCTAACTCAATTTTTGAAATAGTTAGAAAAGCATTACACAAAATTAAAAAGAGCAGCATTTTAAATTGTCCTGGTGAGGCTTTAATGCTCCATTTTTGTTCCATAAAATAAGGTTTTAAATACTGGAGTGGCTATAATGAGGTCTTACTGGTATTTTTGTTCTATTTTATTATTGCCTTCAGGCAGGCTATGAGCTTTATGAATTTTTAGCTCACCAGAGCAGATATTTAGGAAAGGAAGACTTTTTCTTTTCTTATTAGTATTTAGTGCATTTTCCATACTTTAAAATCGATTTAAACTAACAAAACTACAGAAATTCCTTAGCAGGGCCTAAAAAAATCACTTTATACTCAAGTTCAATATTATGTTTCATACTTCACTCTTTTATAGCTCTTTCTTTGGAGGGCTATTTGAAAATTCCCCAATACAGCATATTTTTATAACTACCTATTTGCTTTAGCTAATTCCCTCTAGTAGCAGGGTCTTTCCTTTTCCACCTTCAAAATTCAGTTCAAATACCGTGTCTGCTATGAGGCCTTCCCCAATACCAACTACTTCCTTTATCCCTAAAGGTTAGATCCTATATGGTTTGTAACAAGAAACAAGGCCCTAGTTTCAAGATCAGCAGTATCATGGGTAATTTGCAAACAAAATTAGAACAAAAACAAAAACAAACAAGAAACTCACATGAAATTCTCTAAAATCCTAAGAGACTTTTTCTTCTTTCTAAATATGAACCATTTTCACTGGGGAAAAAATAAAGCATAGAATATTGTCTCTTCAAATTAATACATATCACCAGGTCTTTTCTGTTTATCTGAAATTTATCTAACATTCATTTACTTGCCTTTATCATTACACCAAAATGTTAGTTCAAACTACCATCAACTATTGTATAGATTTCTATAATAGTATTTTAAATGGATTTCCTGATTTATTGCTTACTAACTTCAATCTGTTCTATGGGACAGGGCGTGGCAAACAGAAGCCCAGTGGCCAATGTGAGGATGCTGCCTGATTTTGTATGTCCTGAGAGTAAGACTAACTTTCTTTCACTTTCTATGGTTGGTTAAAAATTTCAAAGAAAAAGTAATAGTTTTGACCTATGAAAATTGTCTGAAAATTAAATATGGTGTCCACATTTAAAGATTCCCATTGTTTGTGTCCCAGATCATATAATCAATAGAAATAATGTTATTATCATAAAATGTATGCTTTTGGTGAAATTAAAAAGTTCTTATTTAGGTAATGATGGGCAGGTGGTTGAGATCACACATTTTGCTTTCTGTGAATCAGTGTAGATTGTGGGGATGAAGTAAAAAATGGCTTCTGTACCCCAATACTGAATTCTATGAGGCAGAATTTTGGGTAAAGTAGAAAAGCATAGATTTATTACTTTGACGGCAAAGGGGGCCATAATGGACTTGTTCAGTCGCTCAGTTTTGTCTGATACGTTGTGACCCCATGGACTGCAGCATACCAGGCTTCCCTGTCCTTCATTATCTCCCAGAGTTTGCTTACACTTGTGTCTATTGAGTGATGCTATCCAATCATTTAATCCTCTGTCATCCCCTTCTCCTCCTGCCCTCAATCTTTCCCAGCACCAGGGTCTTTTCTAATGAGTCAGCTCTTCCCATCAGGTGGCCAAATATTGGAGATTCAGCTTCAACATCAGTCCCTTCATGGAATATTCGGTTGAAATCCCTTTAGGATTGACTGATCCCCTTGTAGTTCAAGGGACTCAAGAGTCTTCTCCAACACCATAGTTCAAAAGCATCAACTCTTCAATGCTCAGCCTTCATTATGGTTCAACTCTCACATCCATACATGACTATTGGAAAAACCATAGCTTTGACTAGGCAGGCCTTTGTTGGCAAAGTAATATCTCTGCTTTTTTAATGTGCTGTCAAGGTTTGTCATAGCTTTTATTCCAAGGGGCAAGCATCTTTTAGTTTCATGGCTGCAGTCACCATCCACAGTGATTTTGGAGCCCAAGAAAATAAAGTCTGTCACTGTTTCCATTGCTTCCCCATCTTTTTGCCATGAAGTGATGGGACCAGATGCCTTGATCTTTGTTTTTTGACTGTTGAATTTTAAGTCAGCTTTTTCACTCTCCCCTTTTACTTTCATCAAGAGGGTCTTCAGTTCCTCTTCACTTTCTGCCATAGGGGGGTGTCATCTGCATATCTGAGGTTACTGATATTATTCCTGGCAATCTTGGCTCCAGCTTGTGCTTCATCCAGCCCATCATTTAGCATGATGTGTTCTGTTCTGCATATAAATTAAATAAACAGGGCGACAATATACAACCTTGACCTACTCCTTTCCCAATTTGGAACCAGTCCATTGTTCCATGCCTGGTTCTAATTGTTACTTCTCAACCTGCATACAGGTTTCTCAGGAGGAAGATAAAGTGGTCTGGTATTCCCATCTCTTTAAGAATTTCCCACAATAAACTAATACCCTTAAAACTATGTGTCCCAACCTGGAGGGGGAAGCAAGGAGTTTTATAATAATAGCTCAAAAAGGGAGTGATCAGTTTGTGGACAGTTTTCTCATTCATTGGTAGTTAGGTAAGTGCGAGTTCCTGGTTCCAGTGGTCTAGGGAGCTTGTGAATAGCACAGTGCATAATGTTAGTCACTCAATCACTTCCAACTCTTTGCGATCCCATGGACTGTAACTGGCCAGGCTCTTCTGTCCATGGAATTCTCCAGGCAAGAATACTGTAGTGGGCTGCCATTTCCTTCTCCAGCAGAACTTCCCAACCCAGGAATCGAACCCGGGTCTCCTGCATTGCAGGCAGATTTTTTTTTTTTTTTACCCTCTGTGCCACCAGGGAAGCCCTGTGAATAGCACACAATCTGGTGGGTGTTTCAAGGTCTGCAAAACCCCTCAAGTGTATTATTATGTATATCTCCTGAAGGGGAACAAAAACTGCTCCAAAGCTGAACTATTGGTTCTTTTGACTGTTTCACCCTTTTCTCTACATCCACCTCCTGTATCTAGTTAGCAACTATTTCAATCTGTTCATTTGAGCTCAGGGAAGACTTTGAGGCTGAATGAAGTCTATTTTCTGTTATCAAGAAATGTAGGACACAGAAAGGCTTCTGTGCCCAGGAGCCCATAGGGTCCTGCTTCATATCAGGGCAGGAAGTGGACATAATGGTGGTAACGTTTTCAGATATCAAGTATACCAAGGCTTAACCACTTAGCAGTAGAGTAAAAGTTAAGAGTATGACAACTGGCCTTGTCCTGTCAGCAGCAATGTAGTTAGTCTGCTCTAGGTTTTAATGTGAAATAAAGTGCCAGGTACATAGTAGGCAATCACAAGTAGTGTCTTATTATCGTTGAAAGTATGAGAGTACCTGAAACTGACATAGATTTCTTTCCCCCTGAAATTAGGAGTGGTCTGGGAGAGATAGATGCAGCTATAAATAAAAATTATTTTCTTTCTTCATTTAAGTAAACTCATTTCATTCTGTTTCTGAGAAGTCGGGCTTTTTGGAAAGGCTATGTGATTTAACACATTCAATTTTGAACTATGTTTCAAAAATTAATTTTTATTTCCAACTCCATCACTTATCTTATCAGCTTATTGGGCTCCTGCTGGAAAGCATTTGCTAAATAATCCATTTTCCTTCAGAAAATAAACATGACTTGTATTCAGCCTATTAGGGAAAAATGTTTGTTTTCACTGCAATTTTTGGAGGTTTTATCTAAAAGTGTATTCTTACTACAAATATTTTCAATCATGGTATTTTATTTTGATAGAGATGTTTTCAAAGGAACTGGTGTTTTTGAATAAATCAAATAAACATTTTCTCTTAGAAAAGATCTCGTCTAGTTATCTGGATCCTACATTTTACAAAATATCCTTGCAAATGCATGCACACACACACAGTTGAATAAACATGTATACATGTGACTTTTATTCAATGCCTTGTCTCTGACATGTAGCATCATCATCGTAATTAGTCAACATTTATTGATTATCTGCGCTTCTCATTGCATGAATTTGAAATATGGAGAATGTGTATAGTTTTAGAAAATGATAATAACTTTATCCTCATAGTACCACTATCACTTAGGTTGTTTTGAGTAAGATACTTGCTCTTACTTTTTTCTCCATTAAAATTGAGGTAAAATATTAGTTTCTTCATGCATATGTGAAATCTTAATGAACATTAATACAAGTCCATATTTAGTTGGGAAATTGACACAGAGTGCTAGAGAGAGTAATAATTTTTTCATGGACTATTATAGGCTAAATTCCCATGATATAGCTTTAAATAAAATTTGTAAAAAAAAGAATGTATTAAGACGTTATGATTGTCTTTTGGGGCCACTATGAAATACTCTGGTTACTGAAGTGCACAAAAGTTCATTGGTCATCTGGTTCCTTCCATTTATATCTGATTAAAAAATGATAAAAACTAATAGAACACAATCTATGGCATAAAGGTTGGAGAAATTACCTTATTGTTACACCATTTTCTCAGGAGGATATGGCTTTAAGATGGCATATTAGGTATTAGTCATATTAGTTTCTTAGTGAAGTATGGAATATTTCACATATAGATTATTTTACCATAAGTATGTGATATTTGGCTATTTTGCATTTTATTAGGTTTACTTAATATGTTATTGGTGATACACACCTTCTTAGAAGTTCTGTCACATTTTAACAGAAAATAGGTGATTATCCACAAAATGATAGACTTACAAATCAAAGCCATGAAATATCATCTCATTGTTAGAATGGCTATCATCAAAAAGTCTATATATAACAAATGCCACCAATGATGTGTAGAAAAGGGTACCCTTGTACACTGTGGGAGGGAATGTAAATTGGTATAGGCACTATAGAAAACAGAATAGAGGTTCCTCAAAAGACTGAAACCAGAACTACCATATGTTCAGCCATTCAACTTGTGGCTATATATCTGGAAAAAGCAAAAACACTAATTCATAAAGATACAGCACCCCAATATTTACAGCAGTGCTATTTACAATAGCCAAGATATGGAAGCACCCCAAATGCTCATCAACAGACGAATGGATAATGAAAATGTGGTATATATAAACCACATTTTCTTGTCTTTGTGTATATATATACACACACACACACACACATATACGTATGTAATGGGATACATCATGGTCAACAAAACAGTCCAAAATGCAGTACTTGGATGCAATCTCAAAAATGACAGAATGATCTCTGTTCGTCTCCAAGGCAAACCATTCAATATCACAGTAATCCAAGTCTATGCCCCAACCAGTAATGCTGAAGAAGCTGAAGTTGAACAGTTTTATGAAGACCTACAAGACCTTTTAGAACTAACACCCAAAAAAGATGTCCTTTTCATTATAGGGGACTGGAATGCAAAAGTAGGAAGTCAAGAAACACCTGGAATAACAGGCAAATTTGGCCTTGGAATGCGGAATGAAGCAGGGCAAAGACTAATAGAGTTCTGCCAAGAAAATGCACTGGTCATAGTAAACACCCTCTTCCAACAACACAAGAGAAGACTCTACACATGGACATCACCAAATGGTCAACACTGAAATCACATTGATTATATTCTCTGCAGCCCAAGATGGAGAAGCTCTATACAGTCAACAAAAACAAGACCAGGAGCTGACTGTGGCTCAGATCATGAACTCCTTATTGCCAAATTCAGACTCAAATTGAAGAAAGCAGGGAAAACCTTTAGACCATTCAGGTATGACCTAAATCAAATCCTTTATGATTATACAGTGGAAGTGAGAAATAGATTTGAGGGCCTAGATCTGATAGATAGAGTGCCTGATGAACTATGGAATGAGGTTCGTGACATTGTTCAGGAGACAGGGATCAAGACCATTCCCATGGAAAAGAAATGCAAAAAAACAAAATGGCTGTCTGGGGAGGCCTTACAAATAGCTGTGAAAACAAGAGAGGTGAAAAGCAAAGCAGAAAAGGAAAGATATAAGCATCTGAATGCAGAGTTCCAAAGAATAGCACAAAGAGATAAGAAAGCCTTCTTCAGGGATCAATGCAAAGAAATAGAGGAAAACAACAGAATGGGAAAGACTAGAGATCTCTTCAAGAAAATTAGATACCAAGGGGACATTTCATGCAAAGATGGGCTCGATAAAGGACAGAAATGGTCTCGACCTAACAGAAGCAGAAGATATTAGGAAGAGGTGGCAAGAATACATGGAAGAACTGTACAAAAAAGATCTTCACGACCCAGATAATCATGATGATGTGATCACTAATCTAGAGCCAGACATCCTGGAAAGTGAAGTCAAGTGGGCCTTAGAAAGCATCACTAAGAACAGAGCTAGTGGAGGTGGTGGAATTTCAGTTTAAGCTTTTTCAAATCCTGAAAGATGATGCTGTGAAAGTGCTGCAATATGGCAGCAAATTTGGAAAACTCAGCAGTGGCCACAGGACTGGAAAAGGTCAGTTTTTATTCCAATTCCAAAGAAAGGCAATGCCAAAGAATGTTCAAACTACCACACAATTGCACTCATCTCACATGCTAGTAAAGTAATGCTTAAAATTCTCCAAGCCAGGCTTCAGCAATATGTGAACTGCGAACTCCTTGATGTTCAAGCTGGTTTTAGAAAAGGCAGAGGAATCAGAGATCAAATTGCTGGATCGTGGAAAAAGCAAGAGAGTTCCAGAAAAACATCTATTTCTGCTTTATTGACTATGCCAAAGCTTTTGACTGTGTGGATCACAAGAAACTGTGGACAATTCTGAAAGACTTGCCTCCTGAGAAACCTATATGCAGGTGAGGAAGCAACAGTTAGAACTGGATTTGGAACAACAGACTGGTTCTAAATAGGAAAAGGACTACATCAAGGCTGTATATTATCACCCTACTTATTTAACTTATATGCAGAGTATATCAGTGAGAAAGGCTGGACTGGAAGAAACACAAGCTGGAATCAAGATTGCCGGGAGAAATATCAATAACCTCCGATATGCAGATGACACTACCCATATGGCAGAAAGTGAAGAGGAACTAAAAAGCCTCTTGATGAAAGTGAAAGAGGAGAGTGAATAAGTTTGCTTAAAGCTCAACATTCAGAAAACGAAGATCATGGCATGTGGTCCCATCACTTCATGGGAAATAGATGGGGAAACAGTAGAAACAGTGTCAGACTTTATTTATTTATTTATTTATTGGCTCCAAAATCACTGCAGATGGTGACTGCATCCACGAAATTAGAAGACGCTTACTCCTTGGAAGGAAAGTTATGACCAACCTAGATAGTATATTCAAAAGCAGAGACATTACTTTGCCGACTAAGGTCCGTCTAGTGAAGGCTGTGGTTTTTCCTGTGGTCATGTATGGATGTGAGAGTTGGACTGTGAAGAAGGCTGAGTGTCAAAGAATTGATGCTTTTGAACTGTGGTGTTAGAGAAGACTCTTGAGAGTCCCTTGGACTGCAAGGAGATCCAACCAGTTCATTCTGAAGGAGATCAGCCCTGGGATTTCTTTGGAAGGAATGATGCTAAAGCTGAAACTCCAGTACTCTGGCCACCTCATGCAAAGAGTTGACTCATTGGAAAAGACTGATGCTGGGAGGGATTGGGGATAGGAGGAGAAGGGGACGACCGAGGATGAGATGGCTGGATGGCATCACAGATTCGATGGACGTGAGTCTGAGTGAACTCTGTGAGATGGTGATGGACAGGGAGGCCTGGCATGGTGTGATTCATGGGGTCGCAAAGACTAGGACATGACTGAGCGACTGAACTGAACTGAACTGAATGGGATACTACTCAGAAGTGAAAAAGAACAAATTGTGATTTGCAGCAGTGTTGATGTAGATAGAGAATATCATAGTGATATTAGTGAGAGTAATATCACTTAGTGAAGTAAGTCAGAGAGAAAAAGTTAAATACAGTGTGATATCACTTTTCTGTAGAATTTAAAAGCAAAACAAATATATATTGAAAATAGACTTACAAATATAGAAAACAAGCTAGTGGTTACCAGTGGGAAGAGTGCCACGTGTTGTGACATGGAGAGAGACAAAACTTGAGTATTTGCTGGGTTAGGGATGGGGTTCCTGCTGAGGTGGTCTGCAGGAAATCAGGCAGCTGCTGGAGCAGACCTCTTTCTGCCTTGTCTGGAGGCAAGCCTATGTGTGGAAAGGCTTTGCACTGCCCTCCTGGTAGTTGCAGTGGTCCTTCAACCAACCAAAGGGGCAAAGATGTGAGGCAGCTGAAACTCTCATTCTTTGATGAGAGTTTAAATTGCTACCAACACTTCAAAAAATTGTTTAGCATTATCTATCATAATTAAGCGGGCTTCCTTCATAGCTCAGTTGGTAATGAATCTGCCTGCAATGCGGGAGACCCAGGTTCTATTCCTGAATTGGGAAGATTCCCTGGAGAAGGAAATGGCAATCTACTCCAGTATTCTTGCCTGGAAAATCCCATGGACAAAGGAGCCTGGCGGGCTACAGTCCGTGGGATCGCAAGAGTCTTACGTGACTTAGTGACTAAACCACCACCATCACTACAATTAAGCAAGAGCATATCCTGTGGCCAATAAATCTAACAACTGGGTATATACTCCAAAGAGATGCATACATCTAGGCAACCAAAAAATACTTAGAATGTTTATAGAATGATCACATGTAATAGGAAAAAAAAAAAAACTCTAGAATTAACCCAAAAGCCCATCAACGGGAGAATGGTAAGTAAAGCATATATTTATCAATAGAATACTATTCAGCAAAAAAATTAACCACAAAGTATTAGTTACAAAATCATAGTTGAAGATACAATGTTGAACAAAGAAACAAAAATGAGAGTATACTGCAGGATCCCAATTATGAAAGTTTAAAAAGGTGTAATATTAATCCTCCTTTTTCCTTCTTTTCCTGGAGAAAGATATGGCAACCCACTCCAGTACTCTTGCCTGGAGAATTCCATGGAGGGAGGAGCCTGGTAGGCTACAGTCCATGGGGTCACAACAGTCGGACATGACTGAGTGACTTCACTTCATTTTCACTTTCCTTCTTTAACTGTTTTATAATAAGAGTTTATGCTTGTAAGATCCTAGGTATACAGTTAATAGAGTTATACACAAAGATAGAAGGAATACAGGCAGATCACACTTTTCTCACTTAATAAACAAGGTGTACTAAGAGGCAAAAAAAGTTTTCAAAATATGAAGGACCAATTCAACTGTCTGTTTAAATGTAAAATAATACATCATTCTTGTCTCAAACTTTACAATGTGTTATATAAAGTTGAATCAAATGCAAAAATGAAGTTATTTATACTGTCCTGAACATAGCTGTAGCTTGCCAGGCTCCTATGTCCATGGAATTCTCCAGGCAAGAATATTGGAGTGGGTTGCCATGTCCTTCTCCAGGGGACCTTCCCAACCCAGGGATTGAACCTGGGTCTCTCACAGGCAGATTCCTGACCATCTGAACCACCAGGAAAGCCCAGGTCAAAATAAAACTGAGGTCAAATTACAATTTAGGATCACACAGACTCTCATAGATTAACATAAACCATGTTAAGTTGTTCTTGTGCAGCAAGCAGATTTGTGTGATTATACACTTCCACCAAATGTCTCCTGGAAATCTGAAGGACATCTTTGATACTTGTATTAAAATATAATTGTTGAGTATTTCTAAATATTCCCTGCAGTTAGAGCAAAGTCTATGGAAAAGACATATTTCACCTATGGTGTCTCTTACACCATATCCCACAAATCCAGTTTTCTAAACTTGAGTTTCCTCTAATCCAAAGCTTATTTACCCACTTTATTTGTCACTCTTGATGGATGTGCTTCTTTTACTCACATTTTTCCATATTACCAACATATTCTCAATACATGGGAAAAAGCAGATGAAAATACACCATCATATATTACCAGACTCCATGATGATTCTCATAGGAAAGCTTGTTTTTGGTAGTATTATGATAGTATTAAATTATCATATAAAATTTAAAATTATATTTAAAATTATGTGACATAACCGATACTAAGAGTCTAGATTCATTCAACCTGGCTTATTCAACTTTTGAGCAAGTTTTAGACATATACAATTTTATACCAGAAATTTATATTATCAATTTATGTACTCTAATTCTATCACTGTATCATCTCATATACCAAGAAACAGGAATATAAGTCTCACAAAAGCACAATTTGGGTTCTATTAGAGGTGAGAATTAAACTAGTAACTTCAAAATTGTTCATTACAGTTGATTAGGATCATCTAAGGGCTTCCCTGGTAGATCAGCTGATGAAGAATCTGCCTGCAATGCAGGAGACCCTGGTTTGATTCTTGGTTGGAGAAGATACCCTGGAGAAGGAATAGGTTACCCACTCCAGTATTCATGGGCTTCCATGGTGACTTGTATGGTAAAGAATCTGCCTGCAACACAGGAGACCTGGGTTCAATCCCTGCGTTGGGAAGATCCCCTAAAGGAGGGCATGGAAACCCGCTCTGGTATTCCTACCTGGAGAATCCCCAGAGGAGCCTGGCGGGCTATGGTCCATGGGGTCACAAAATAATCAGACATGACTTACTGACTAAGCACAGCACAGCACAGAACAGGATCATCTAAAGGAGGCTTCTTGAGGAAACAGGACTTTCTTTTTATTTAGGTAAAGTTAACATATATTTCAAATCTCTGTACATGATAACTTTAAGTTGTTTGATGTACATTATATAGTTTGACAAACGTGTCTGCTTGTATAATAAGCATTCCAGTCTAGATAGAGCATTTTTATCACCTAGAAATTCCTAGTTCCCTTTAGGAATAGTATTCCCCCCCCCCACAGTTTTATTGAGATATAATTGGTATATAATAACATCCTATAAGTTTAAGGTGTACAACATAGTAATTTGATATGTGTGTATATTTCAAAATGATTATCACAATAAGCTTAGTTAACATTCATCACTTAGTTAACTTTTACCATAGGTATAATTGTTTTCATGTGAGTCTGACTTCTATCATCATAGATTAAACTTTGCCTGATATTCAACTATATAAATTAATCCATATAGTATGCACTTAATTTTTTCTTTTTATATTGGAGTACAGTCAATTAACAATGTTATAGTTTCAGGTGGACAGCAAAGGGACTCAGCCGTATATATACATGTATCCATTCTGTCTGGTTTCTTTTAATCAACACAGGGAACACAACACAACAATTTGTTGATTCATACTCTTGTTAATTAGTGTTTGAGATGTTTCCAGTTTTTTACAATATGGAATATATACTTTAGATTTTAGAGCAGACATATATTTAACTTCACAAGAAAGTGTCAAGTAAATTGCCAAAGTGTTATACCACTTGACATTCTCATTAGCAATGAATGAGGCTTTATTTGCCCCAGTTTCTTACCTGGCTCAGACGGTAAAGCGTCTGGCTACAATGCAGGAGACCCGGGTTCAATCCCTGGGTCAGGAAGATCTCCTGGAGAAGGAAATGGCCACTCACTCCAGTATTCTTGCCTGGAAAATCCCATGGGTGGACGAGACAGGTAGGGTAAAGTCCATGGGGTCACAAAGAGTTGGACACGACTGAGAGACTTAGCTTTCTTTCTACATTCTTATTTGCCCACTTTCTTACCAACATTTGGTGTTGTGGGATTTTTTATTTTAGCTATGATACTGAGTGTGAAATGGTATCACATCGTGATTTAATTTTCATTTTCCTGATGACTAATTTGAAGAAAAATTTAATGTTCTTATTAGCAATTTGGGTATTTTCTTTTGTCAGGGTTCTGTTTAAATGTCTTGTATATTATAAAAATAGGTTACTTGTGTTTTATTATGGATTTACAGTTCTTTCATATTCTGTCAAATATATGCATTGAAATATTTTCTTCAAATGTCAGGTTTATATTCTCACTTTCTTAATGTTGTGTTTCACATTTTCACCGACTCAATGGACATGAATTTTAGTAAACTCCAGGAGTTGGTGATGGACAGAAAGGCCAGGAGTGCTTCAGTCCATGGCATCACAGAGTCAACATGACTGAGTGACTGAACTGAACTGAACTGATCTAAATGTTGTGTTTGATGAACAGAGATTATAATTTGAATGAAGTCCAATTTATAATTGGTTTACACTTTTGATCTTTCATAAATCTCTGTCTGCCCAACACCACTACGATATTACCCTTTGGTATCTATGGGAAATTTTATAATTTAACTTTCATATTTAGGCCTATCATTCTATAGTATTGCATTAAAAAAATATATCACACTTTATTTTCTGTCAGTCAGTTTAGTCGCTGAGTCATGTCCAACTCTTTGCAACCCCATGGACTGCAGCATGCCAGGCTTCCCTGTCCATCAACAACTCACAGAGCTTGTCCAAACTCATGTTCATTTAGTGGGTAATGAATGCCATCCAACCATCTCATCCTCTGTGGATCCCTTCTCCTCCTGCCTTCAATCTTTCCCAGCCTCAGGGTCTTTTCCAATGAGTCAGTTCTTCGTATCAGTTGGCCATGTCCCTTTATTTTTTAATCACTGAAAATGTCCTTGCCTGAAGTTTATCTTTTTTGATGTTAATATATGCTCACCAGTTTTCTGAAGATAACATAGCATATCTTTTCAAAATCTTTTTATTTAGAATGCAATATTTTAGAAAGCACATAATTTCATCTTGATTTTATTCAGTCCTCCTATTTATATCTTAATTCATGTATTAGTTTAGTTACATTTAATGTAATTAGCAATATGGTTTTGTCTTTATCATTCTAGTTGTTTCATATTTATGTTACTTCTTATTTTTTTCTGCTTTTCTTAACTTCTTTTATTTTAACATAATTTTTAATGATCTATTTATATTCATCTTTTATACTTTAAAATCTACACTTTTAAGCTTTTTTTTTAGTGATTACTTTAAATATTATATGACCCACTTTCTTACCACAATCTACTTTGTACTTCTTCACCAAAATATAAGAACACTGAACAGTATCTATCTCGTCAGCTCCATTCTTTGTAATATTTTTGCAACATATTTGATTTTTACAGACACATGAACTCTAGTGCATAGTAATTATTTTTACTTTAAACAACCAATTTTCTTAGAGATTAAGAAAAAATGTTTCCTTTCAAATATCCATATCTATATGATTTTGCATTCAATTTTTGCTTTGGTTATAGTATTAAAAAAAAATCCAGCATCACACAGTTATGTAGCTTGAAAAATGATAAGAATTTTAATATCTTTTTCAGATAATTGTGGATATTGTTATTTGATACTAACCAAAACTTAACAAATGTTAGTTTCTTTGAAGTTAGTTTTAATGTGGAATCTGAAATATGAAATTATCTGGAATCATGTGGATTCCACAATTAATGTGGAATCATGACCTTTCGTGGGTATCTTTTTAAAAGAAGCAGCATACATTTTATTATCTAAAAAAATATTATTAGAGTATAATTGTTTTACAATGATGTGTTAACTGTTGCTTTATAACAAGTGAATCAACTATATATAAATGTGTATGTGTATAATATATATACATATATATATAACCTCCTTTTTTCAATTTATTTTTTTTTAATTAAAAGATAACTGCTTTACAGACTTTTATTGTTTTCTGTCAAACCTCAACATGAATCAGCCATAGGTATACATACATCCCCTATGTTTTGAAATTTCCTCCCATCTCCCTCAGCATCCCACCCCTCTAGGTTGATACAGAGCCACTATTTGAGTCTCCTGAGACATACAGCAAATTCCCATTGCTTATCTATTTTTCGTATGGTAGTGTAAGTTTCCATGTTACTCTTTCCATACATCTCACCCTCTCCTCCCCTCTCCCCATGTCCATAAGTCTATTCTCTATGTCTATTTCTCCACTGCTGTTGTGTAAATAAATTCTTCAGTACCATTTTTCTAGTTTCCTTATATATGCATTAGAATATGATATTTATCTTTCTCTTTCTGACTCATTTCACTCTGTATAATATGTTCTAGGTTCATCCACCTCATTAGAACTGACTCAAATGCATTCCTTTTAATGACTGAGTAATATTCCATTGTGTAGATGCACCACAACTTCTTTATCTATTCATATGTCGACGGAGATCTAGGTTGCTTCCATGTTCTAGCTATTGTAAATAGTGCTGCAATGAACAATGGGATACATGTGTCTTTTTCAATTTTGGTTTCTTCAGGTTATACACCTAGGAGTGGGATTGCTGGGTCATATGGAGGTTTTATTCCAAGTTATTTATTTATTTATTTATTTTTTGAGGACTCTCCATACTTACTGTCTTCCATAATGGCTGTATCAATTTACTTTCTCACCAATAGTGCAAGATCGTTCTCTTTTCTCTACTTTCTTCAGCATTTATTGTTTGCAGACTTTTGAAGAGGACCATTCTGATTGGTGTGAGGTAATATTTCATTGTTGCTTTGATTTGCATTTCTCTAATAATGAACGATGTTGAGCATCTTTTCACGTGTTTGTTAGCCGTCTGTATGTCTTTTTTGGAGAAATGTCTGTTTAGATCTTTTCCCCACTTGTTGATTGGGTTGTTTGTTTTACTGGCATTGAGTTGTATGAGCTTCTTGGATATTTTGGAAATTAATTCTTTGTCAGTTGTTTCATTTGCTATTATTTTCTCCCATTCTGAGGGATGTCTTTTTACCTTGCTTATAATTTCCCTTGCTATCAAAAGTTTTTAAGTTTAATCAGGTCCCACTTTTTTACTTTTGCTTTTATTTCTGTTACTCTAGGAGGTGGGTCATAGAGGATCTTGCTTTGATTTATGTCATCGAGTATTCTGCCTGTGCATTCTGCTAACAGTTTTATAGTTTCTGGTCTTACATTTAGGTCTTTAATCCATTTTGAGTTTATCTTTGTGTATGGTGTTATGAAGTGTTCTAATTTCATTCTTTTATATGTAGCTGTCCAGCTTTGCCAGCACCATTTATTGAAGAATCTGTCTTTGACACAACTGTATATTTTTGCCCCCTTTTTCAAAAATATGGTACCCATTGGTTCATGGGTTTATTTCCAGACTTTCTATCTTGTTCCATTGGTCTATATTTCTGCTTTTGTGCCAGGACCATGCTATCTTGATGACTGTAGCTTTGTAGTATAATTTGAAGTTGGGAAGTTTGATTCCTCCAGCTCCATTCTTTCTCAAGACTGATTTGGCTATTCTGATTCTTTTGTGTTTCCACATGAATTGTGAATTTTTTGTTCTAGTTCTCTGAAAAATGTCATTGGTAATTTGATAGGGATCACATTGAACCTGTAGATTGCATTTGGTAGTATAGTCATTTTCACTATATATAGTCATTCTTTCTCCCCAGGAACATAGAATATCTCTCCATATGTTTATGTCATCTTTAATTTCTTTCATTAGTGTCATAATTTTCTGTGTACAGTTTTTTGTCTCCTTAGGTAAGTTTATTCCTAGATATTGAATTTTTTTCATTGTAATGGTGAATGGGATTGATTCATTAATTTCTCTTTCTGATTTTGCATTATTAGTATATAGAAATGCAAGTGATTTCTGTGTATTGATTTTGTATCCTGCAACTTTGCTAAACTCACTGATTAGCTCTAGTAATTTTCTGATACTATCTTTAGGATTTTCTATGTACAGTATCATGTCATCTGCAAACAGTGAGAGATTTACATCTTCTTTTCTGATCCTTATTCCTTTTATTTCTTTTTCTTCTCTGATTGCTGTAGCTAGGACTTCCAGAACTATGTTGAATAATACTGGTGAAAGTGGACACCCTTGTCTTTTTCCTGAACTTAGGGGGAATGCTTTCAGTATCTCCCCATTGAGAATAATGTTTGCTGTAGGCTTATCATATATGGCCTTTACTATGCTCATTTTTTGAAGACTTTTAATCATAAATGGGTGCTGAATTTTGTCAAAGTCTTTTTCTGCATCTATTGAGATTATCATATGGTATTTATCTTTCAGTTTGTTAATTTGATGTATCACAGTATTGATTTCTGTGTATTGAAGAATCCTTGCATCCCTGGAATAAACCCAACTTGATCAGGGTGTATGAGTTTTTGATGTGTTGCTGAATTCTGTTTGCTAAAATTTTGTTGAGAATTTTTGCATCTATATTCATCAGTGATATTGGCTTGTAGTTTTCTTTTTTTGTTGTCTTTGTCTGGTTTTGGTATCTGGGTGATGGTGACTTTACAGAATGAGTTTGGAAGTGTTTCTTCCTCTGAAGGAGTTTTAGAAGGATAGAGAGTAGCTCTTACCTAAATGTTTGGTAGAATTATCCTGTGAAGCCATCTGGTCCTGGGCTTTTGTTTTTTTGTGAGATTTTTGATCACAGCTTCAATTTCAGTGTTTGTAATTGGGTTGTTCTTAATTTCTATTTCTTCCTGGTTCAGTCTTGGAAGATTGAACTTTTCTAAGAATCTGTCCATTTCTTCTAGGTTATCCATTTTATTGCCATATAGTTGTTCATAATAGTCTCTTTGTATTTCTGCATTGTCTGTTGTAACCTCTCTGTTTTCATTTCTAATTTTGCTGATTTGATTCTTCTTGTTGTTTCTTGATGAGTCTGGCTAAAACTGTGTCAATTTTGTTTATCTTTTCAAAGAACCAGCTTTTAGTTTTATTAATCTTTACTATTGTTTCTTTCATTTCTTTTCCATTTATTTTTGCTTGGATCTTTATGATTTGTTTCCTTCTGCTATTTTTTTTTAGTTTTTTTTAAAATTTTTTAAATTTTAAAATCTTTAATTCTTACGTGTTCCCAAACATGCACCCCCCTCCCACCTCCCTCCCCATAACATCTCTGTGGGTCATACCCATGCACCAGCCCCAAGCAAGCTGTATCCTGCGTCAGACATAGACTGGCGATTCAATTCTTACATGATAGTATACATGTTAGAATGCCATTCTCCCAAATCATCCCACCCTCTCCCTCTCCCTCTGAGTCCAAAAGTTTTTTTTTTTGTTGTTGTTCTTCTTTTCCCACTTGTTTAAAGTGTTATGTTAGGTGGTCTATTTGATGTTTTTATTGTTTCTTGAGGTAAGATTGTATTGCTATAAACTTCTCTCTTAGAACTACTTTTGCTGCATCCATAGGTTTTGAGTTTTAGTGTTTTCATTGTCATTTGTTTCTAAAAAAAATTTATTTCCTTTTAGATTTCTTCAGTAACCCATTGACTATTTAGAAAAGTGTTATTTAATCTCCATGTGTTTGTGTTTCTTACAGCTTTTTCCTTGTAATTGATATCTAGTCTCATAGCATTGTAGTCAGAGATTTCAATTTTCTTAAATTTACTGAGGTTTGATTTATGACCCAAGATGTGGTCTATCCTGGAAAATATTCCATGTGCACTTGAGAAGAAAATGTATTCTTCTGCATTTGTATGGAATGCTCTGAGGATGTCAATGAGATCCATCCCATTTAATGTATCATTTAAGACTTGTATTTACTTATTAATTTTCTGTTTAGATGATCTTTCCAGTGGTGTGAGTGGGGTGTTAAAGTCTCCTACTATTTTTGTGTTACTTTCAATTTCTCCTGTTATGTCTGTTAGTATTTGTCTTATGTATTGAGGTACTTCTATGTTGGATGCAAAGATATTTACAATTGTTATGACTTCATCTTGTATTGATCCCTTGACCATTATGTAGTGTCCTTCCTTATCTCTTGTAATCTTCTTTATTTTAAGGTTTATTTTGTCTAATATGAGGATTGCTACTCAAGCTTTCTTTTGTTTCCCATTTGCACGGAATATATTTTTCCATCCTCTCACTTTCAATTTATATGTGTCTTGAGGTCTGAAGTGGGTTTCTTGTATATAGCATATACATGGGTCTTGTTTTTTATCCATTCAGCCAGTCTGGGTCTTTGGTTGGAGCATTTTGTCCATTTACATGTAAAATAAATATTGGTATATATGTTCCTATGATATTTTCTCAATGGTTTGGGGGTAGATTTGAAGATCTTTTTTCTTCTGTATTTCTTGACTATATAAATCCTGTTAACATTTGTTGTAAAACTGGTTTGGTGGTATTGAATTCTCTTAACTTTTGCTTGTCTGAAAATTTTTTATTTCTCCATCAATTCTGAATGAGATCCTTGCCGAGTACAGTAATACTGGTTGACAATTTTTCCCTTTCAGTTCTTTAGATATATTCTTCCATTCCCTTCTGGCCTGCAGAGTTTCTGCTGAAAGATCAGCTGTTAAGCGTATGGGGTTTCTCTTGTATGTTACTTGCTGCTTTTCCCTTGTTGCTTTTAATATTCTTTGTGTTTTAGTCCTTGTTAGTTTGATTAGTATGTGTCTTGGTGTGTTTCTTGATGAAAGTGAAAGAGGAGAGTGAAAAAGTTGGCTTAAAGCTCAACATTCAGAAAACGAAGATCATGGCATCTGGTCCCATTACTTCATGGGAAATAGATGGGGAAACAGTGAAAACAGTGTCCGATTTTATTTTTTGGGGCTCCAAAATCTGCAGATTTTCAGATGGTGACTGCAGCCATGAAATTAAAAGACGCTTACTCCTTGGAAAAAAATTATGACCAACCTAGATAGCATATTGAAAAGCAGAGACATTACTTTGCCAACAAAGGTTCTTTTAGTCAAAGCTATGGTTTATCCAGTGGTCATGTGTGGATGTGAGAGTTGGACTGTGAAGAAGGCTGAGTGCTGAAGAATTGATGCTTTTGAACTGTGGTGTTGGAGAAGACTCTTGAGAGTCCCTTGGACTGCAAGGAGATCCAACCAGTTCATTCTGAAGGAGATAGGCCCTGGGATTTCTTTGGAGTGAATGATGCTGAAGCTGAAACTCCAATACTTTGGCCACCTGATGTGAAGAGTTGACTCATTGGAAAAGACTCTGATGCTGGGAGAGATTGGGGGCAGGAGGAGAAGGGGACGACAGAAGATGAGATGGCTGGATGGCATCACTAACTCGATGGACGTGAGTCTGAGTGAATTCTGGGAGTTGGTGATGGACAGGGAGGCCTGGAGTGCTGCGATTCATGGGGTCGCAAAGAGTTGGACATGACTGAGCGAATGAACTGAACTGAAACTGGTGTGTTTCTCCTTGGGTTTATCCTGTATAGGACTCTTTGTGCCTCTTGGACTTGATTGGCTATTTCTTTTTCCATGTTGGGGAAATTTTCAACTATAATCTCTTCAAAAACTTTCTCTTACCCTTTCTTTTTCTCTTCCTCTTCTGGGACCCCTATAATTTGAACATTGGTGCATTTGATGTTGTCCCAGAGGTCTCTGAGACTATCTTCAGTTCTTTTCGGTCTTTTGACTATATTCTGCACTTCAGACATTATTTGGACCATTTTATCTTTCAGCTCATTGATTCTTTCTTCTGTTTCAGATATTCTGCTATTGATTCCTTCTATTTTTAATTTCAGTATTTGTGTTTATCTTTGTTTGTTTATTCTTTAATTCTTCTAGGTCTTTTAAAATTGGTTCTTGCAGTTTCTCCATTCTGTTTTCAAGGTTTCTGATCATCTTTACTATCATTTTTCTGAATTCTTTTTCAGGTACTTTGCCTATTTCCTCTTCATTTATTTAGACTTCTGTGTTTCTAGTGGTTTGTTATGGAATTAAGTGAGATTAAAGCAAATACCCAGAAACAAGAAACCAAAGGTGAACCGCAGACATATGGCAGTTATAAAATCAGGCAAATAATAATTAATATAATGGAATATACACATATATGTATACACCAATAAGCATAGTCAAAAGAGTCAAGCAAAAATAAAGTACAGTAGATTGACCCAGCAAAAAAAGGAAATATAAAATTATATTTACTAGTTAAGAACAAATTAACTAAAGGACAAACTGGAAAACAAAACTAAAGCAAGATGCCAAGTGGGGAGTAAAGCAATGAAAACAAGACTAACAAATACATTGTGAAGTAAGCAAAGAAAGAAAGGAAAGAAATAATAGATATGCAAAGTTAAATAGAGGTAGATGAAGAAGATTTATATACACTAAAGATTAACTGCAAGGGGAAAAGAACAGTAGGAAAGGCAAACAAAGAAATAAATTTAGAAAAAATAATAAGTTCAAAGAAACTAAAAGTTAAAATTATTAAAAATAGAAAACAAAAAAAAAGGAAGAAGAAAGAAAAAAGAAAAAGAATACTCCATGGAACTGCAAAAGTCCAATATATAGACAAAGGTTTATCACAGAAATAAAAAATGTGACTGCATTTTCAGTTCAGTTCAGTTCAGTTGCTCAGTCGTGTCCGACTCTTTGCCACCCCATGAACCGCAGCACGCCAGGCCTCCCTGTCCATCACCAACTCCCGGAGTTCACTCAGATTCATGTCCATCGAGTCAGTGATGCCATCCAGCCATCTCATCCCCTGTCGTCCCCTTCTCCTCCTGCACCTAATCCCTCCCAGCATCAGATTCTTTTACAATGAGTCAACTCTTTGCATGAGGTGGCCAAAATACTGGAGTTTTAGCTTTAGCATCATTCCTTCAAAGAACACCCGGGACTGATCTTCTTTAGAATGGACTGGTTGGATCTCCTTGCAGTCCAAGGGACTCTCAAGAGTCTTCTCTAACACGACAGTTTAAAAGCATCAATTTTTCGGCACTCAGCTGTCTTCACAGTCCAACTGTCACATCCATACCTGACTACTGGAAAAACCATAGCCTTGACTAAATGGACTTTTGTTGGCAAAGTAATGTCTCTGCTTTTGAATATGCCGTCTAGTTTGGTCATAACTTTCCTTCCACGGAGTAAGCGTCTTTTAATTTCATGGCTACAATCACCATCCGCAGTGATTTTGGAGCCCTGAGAAATAAAATCTGACACTGTTTTCACTGTTTCCCCATCTATTTCCCATGAAGTGATGGGACCAGATGCCAAGATCTTCATTTTCTGAATGCTGAGCTTTAAGCCAACTTTTTCACTTTCCTCTTTCACTTTCATTAAAAGAGGCTTTTAGTTCTTCTTTACTTTCTGCCTTAAGGGTGGTGTCCTCTGCATATCTGAGGTTATTGATATTTAATATACACATATATGTATACATCCATAAGCTAAATCTAAATAGTCCAACAGAAATAAAGTATGATAGATTGACCTAGCAAACTAAGGAAGCCAAAAATGATATCTGCCAGTTAAGAACAGAAGTTACTAAAGCACAAACTGGAAAACAAAACTAAAACAAGATGCCAACTGGGGAATAAAGCAATGAAAATAAATCTAACAAGTATGCTTAGTGGAAAGAAAAGAAAGAATAGATATGCAAAGTTAAATAGAGATAGATAAAGAAGATTTACATGCACTAAAGATTAGCTGAAAGGGGAAAAGAACAGTAGGAAATGCAAAGAAAGGGATAAAAGTAGAAAAAATAACAATATATTTTAAAAATTAAAATTAAAGAAAGAAGGGCGGGGGGGGGGGGGGGGGGTAGTGGGGAGAAAATTCCACAGCACTGGAAAACTGCACCACAGAGGCAAAGGTTTATAACAACAGTAAAACATATGACTGAGGGAAATAAAAGCTCAAAAGCTTAATTGGATTTCATAGTGCCAATAAAATAGACAACTTCAATAGTGGAAGGAAAAAGAGGAGGTGAGGGGACAGAAAAAAAAAAGCCCAAAAGAACCTCCAGAACAAGTCAAAACATAAGAATAATAAACGTTTTCCTTGAGTCACTGCTGTCAAAGTCTTTTCCCTCCTTGGGAGTCAGTCCACCTTATCTCCCTAGGATGCCCTCCAACACTGTGCTGATCTTTGGACCTGCTGTGGGGGCAGCTGAGGTTCTAATCTGGTCCTACTCCTATGTGTTCTTGCCTCCAATGTCCACAGCTATCAGAACTAGTGTGTTTTCTTTTGTGGGCGCTCTCAATGCCCTTTTATATATTCCATAGACACAGAGTTGGCCTAGTTGATCATGTGAATTTAATCCCCAGCTTGTACAGCTGGTGGGGTTTTGGGTCTTCTTCCTTAGCCACACTGCCTCTGGGTTTCAATTGTAGTTTTACTTCCACCTCTGCATATGGGTCGTCCACTGGAGTTTGCTCCTGAGGCTGCCCTGGAGGACTTGGGTTTGCCCGTGTGAGGGCCAGGGATGGAGGTGGTGCAGCTTCTTGGGTTGCAGGGGCTCTGGCAGCACCAGGTACTCAGGGGAGTTGGCAGCTAGGGCAGCAGGAAATATAGTGGTCTAGAAGGGCATGGCAACCAGTATTGGCCAACACACTCCAGTATTCTTGCCTGGAGAACCAGCGCCCCCCCTCCCAACCCCCCCCCCCCCCTGCTCCCGCCCCCTTCCTGATAGAGAAGCCTGGCAGGCCACAGTCTACAGGGTCACAGAGCTGGATATGACCGAAGCGACCCTGCTTATATAGATGCAAGAATTTTCTTTGCCTGTGGCAGCCCTGCCCCAGTGAGAGTTGAGCATGAAGGTGGTGCAGCTGCTTGGCTTGTGGGGACCCTGGCAGCTCTAAGTGTGCAGGGATGTGGACTGTCTCCACTGCAGGAGTTATGGCTCTATCAGAATCTTTTTTGAGCCTCTTGTAGCTGGTGATCAGAAGGCTTCTTTGACCAGTCTTTCTCTGTAGCTGTGCCTGTTCAGGCACTTAGAGGGGCCCCTCCGCTGGGTTCTTACTCTGAAAATTAGCACGTCAGGCACTTAAAGGGGCACCCTGGGTGGGGTCCTAATCAGTAGTTCAGTGCATCAGGCATTTAGTGGGCCAGCCTCTTCATTTTTCAGCTGCCTGATGCAGGCGTGTTGGGGGAGAGAGGCTATGATGATGGCTCCACCCCCTATACATGGCTCAGCAGTATTGCCTTGCTTGCATGGCTGCCTGGCTTTCCTCCACAGGCATTTCCCATCACTATCTCCTTCCTCACATCTCCTTGATCCATCTCTCCAAAGTTAACAGCAGCCCTCACCCTAAGATTGTGCCACAATCCCTAAACTCCAGCTCCCAGCCACTGTGCCTTACAGGGGACCTGCTTTCCTGACTGGGGTATGTATGGTTGTGGCAAGAACTGCCTTATTCTCATTTCATTTAGGCTGTTACAGACCAACTTCTTCACTCTCAGCCTTAAATATTTCTCCTCTAACTCAGACAATTGCCACAATGTGGGGATTGGACCGCCTGCTTCAGTTCCCCCACCTGCCAAGGGCAGGTTCAATCCTAGTTCCTTTTCCCCCTAGTTCCTTCATCCTACCGAGTTTTGCATGATTCTATGTATTCTTTTCTGCTGGTTAGGTGCTCCTGTCCACTCTCAGCAGGTGCTCTGCATGGACATCTGTATCTCAAGGTGTATTCCTGATGTATCTGTGAAGAGAGATCAACTCCATGTCTACCTACTCCTCTGCCATCTTGTTCCTTTATACCCTCCTTCTTGAGTTTCCCTTCCACCTCTCCCTCATCCCATCCCTCTTGGTCATCACAGAGCACCAAGCTCAGCTCCCCATTATATGCAGCAGTTTCCAAATAAATATCTATTTTACACATGATAGTGTATATATGTCAATGCTACTCTCAGTTTGTCCCACCCTCCTCTCCCCCACCACCATGTCCACTTGTCTGTTCTTGATATCTGCATTTCTACTCTTGCCTACAAGTTGGTTCATCTGTTCCATTTTTCTAGATTCCATATATATGCATTAATATACAATATTTGTTTTTCTCTTTTTGACTTACTTCACTCTGTATAACAGATCCTATGCCCATCCACATCACCACGAAGGACCCAATTTTGAACCTTTTTTACACTGCTGAGTAATATTCCATTGTGTACATGACCTGGGGATTGAATCTGGATCTCATGAATTAAAAGCAGATTCTTTGCCATCTGAACCACAGGGAAGCCCTTTAAAAAAATTCCATTGTTTATATGCACCACATCTTATTTATCCATTCATCTGTCATTGCACATTTACATTGCTTCTATGTCCTGGCTATTTATTGTAAGTTGTGCTACAATGAACACCAAGGTACATGTATCTTTTAAATTATGATTTGTTCATGATATATGCCCAGTAGTTCGATTGCTGGGAATGACTTTTTGTGCTTTGTTAAATACACTAAAATCCACTAGCATGTCTTGCAGTTTCAATGACTACTTTCCCCATAGAATATTTTGTAATATCACGAACTGATAATTGGGAAAATATTAGTTCATGAGTTATGAAGATTTTCTAAATGTTGATGCACTTTATCATACAATAGGAGAAGTTCACGGTCACTAATATTATCAGAAAAGCCATTAAGTCATTATATATCAGGACATTGTCATGGTTATGAAGGTAGAAACAGGTTTTCCAAAATTATAATTTTTACTTGAAAGCTCAATTTTTCTCTTTAGCCATCAATATTGGCTGTTGTTTTCTTGAAGAGACAGGCTCACTTTATTAAGTTTTGAGAAAATGTCTGCAAAGTATCTGAATCTATATGATCATTATTTTTGGTTAAATATTCTGTCAAATAAGGCTGATGCTATTTGAAAAAAAAATTAGGTCAACTTGCAATTCAGATTATTGAATGAACACTTTTTGTTGAAACCACTCATTTTTTTGGTATGTAGCAAAAGTGCTTTATGCACATACAGAAATTATTAAAAACGGAAGCATCAAATTTTAATAAAATTTAAAATTTATACTACTTCATAAATCATGCACTTAAGTAGAACTAAATATATATGTATATTTATATATAATAGTAGCAGTAAAACGGAGAAGGCAATAGCACCCCACTCCAGTACTCTTGCCTAAAAAATCCCATGGATGGAGGAGCCTGGTGGGCTGCAGTCCATGGGGTTGCGAAGAGTCGGACACGACTGAGAGACTTCACTTTCACTTTTCACTGTCATGCATTGGAGAAGGAAATGGCAACCCACTCCAATATTCTTGCCTGGAGGATCCCAGGGAAGGGGGAGCCTGGTGGGCTGCCGTCTATGGGGTTGCACAGAGTTGGACATGACTGAAGCAGCTTAGCAGCAGCAGCAGCAGTAAAAACAATAGAAAATAGTTACACTGTGAGTATTTGGCAGTGAAGAATACAATGAATGCTATTGGTAGGCTTTGGTGCTCTGGTTGATGTTTGGTTGTGAGATGTTTTACCCAGTTTTTCATTCTCCTCCATCAGTGTAAATGTCAGCACAGAGAAAATGGCAATACTGTCTTGGTATTATTATGACAACAGTGTTGACTTTGTGAACTCCCTGTGAGTGTCTTGTGATCCATAACAGTCTGTGAACCACCCTTTGAAAACATCAATTCTAGACAATGACTCTTAGTACTAATGTATGGCCTTTTTGGTGTCACCCTAATGCTTGAGAGGTTGCTCAGAGAGGTCTTTTCACTTTGACTGGAATTATAACACATCCCATAGGGCTTCTGGGATTTCTATTCAGCTCCCACTTTTGCAATAATCTCTCTCTCCTTGGCCTAACAGAATTTTGCTACATTCGTGTGCAGTTGAGTTTTGCTCTTGATCAAAAGGGAAAGCCTCATACAAAATTCTACAGTCATCCAAGGTCTGTCCTCTTTAGAGCCCTGTGACACAATTAAAATAATTTCAACACACAAATGCTTATCTTGCTTGGCCTCTTCAGCTTAGTCAGTCTGCAGTGCTTTGCAGAGCAGCCTTACAAGTGGCAGCAGAAAAGAAACCCAGCGATGGTGGTTGTAGCCATGGCAAAGACACACATGTACATTTTCCTCCTTTCAGATATCACTCTTAAGCTGCCTACTGTCCAATGTCTGAATGTGACTGCCTTATATATTTTGTCCTATTTTTAGAGATGTTTGTAGCATGAGATAACTGGGGAATCCTTTATTTTCTATGGTAGAATCAAAGTTCAGATAGTTTTGAACAACTCGCTAATGTAAGGAATATGGGTATTAAGGAAATTATGTAACATATTTACTGATTAATGTGCAGAAAATGACACACAAACAAGTGTGAAGGAAATTACAGATATGTTTGCTAAATAGACACATTTAAAAGTGTGTTTCCCACCTCAATTTCCAATTTTTGACAACAGGTCACAATAACTGATACTAATACAAAAACAATAAAAAATATACCTTTATTTGAAGGTCGGCGTATTACTCCAGTAGAAAAAATATCCATCTATCTTGCTAACATATAAAAGAGCAAAGACAAGGTTCATGCGTTTTTAAAGGTAAGTAGTTGATAGTAGATTCTATTATTAAATCTGGTATTAGGCAATAGACTGGTAATAAAAAAAAACACTGAATCTAAGTGTTCAGTTCAGTTCAGTCACTCAGTCGTGTCCAACTGTTTGTGACCCCATGAATTGCAGCACGCCAGGCCTCCCTGTCCATCACCAACTCCCGGAGTTCACTCAGACTCATGTCCATCGAGTCAGTGATGCCATCCAGACATCTCATCCTCTGTCGTTCCCTTCTTCTCCTGCCCCCAATCCCTCTCAGCCTCAGAGTTTTTTCCAATGAGTCAACTCTTCACATCAGGTGGCCAAAGTATTGGAGTTTAAGCTTTAGCATCATTCCTTCCAAAGAAATCCCAGGGCTGATCTCCTTCAGAATGGACTGGTTGGATCTCCTTGCAGTCCAAGGGACTCTCAAGAGTCTTCTCCAACACCGCAGTTCAAACGCATCAATTCTTTGGTTCTCAACCTTCTTCACAGTCCAACTCTCACATCCATACATGACCACAGGAAAAATCGTAGCCTTGACTAGACGGACTTAGTCGGCAAAGTAATGTCTTTGCTTTTGAATATACTATCTAGGTTGGTCATAACTTTTCTTCCAAGGAGTAAGTGTCTTTTAATTTCATGGCTGCAGTCACCATCTGCAGTGATTTTGGAGCCCCCAAAAATAAAGTCTGACACTGTTTCCACTGTTTCCCCATCTATTTCCCATGAAGTGATGGGACCGGATGCCATGATCTTCGTTTTCTGAATGTTGAGCTTTAAGCTAACTTTTTTGCTCTCCTCTTTCACTTTCATCAAGAGGCTTTTTAGTTCCTCTTCACTTTCTGCCATAAGGGTGGTGTCATCTGCATATCTGGGGTTATTGATATTTCTCCCAGCAATCTTGATTACAGCTTGTGCTTCTTCCAGCCCAGCGTTTCTCATGATGTAGTCTGCATAGAAGTTAAATAAGCAGGGTGACAATATACAGCCTTGACGTACTCCTTTTCCTGTTTGGAACCAGTCTGCTGTTCCATGTCCAGTTCTAACTGTTGCTTCCTGACCTGCATATAGGTTTCTCAAGAGGCAGGTCAGGTGGTCTGGTATTCCCATCTCTTTCAGAATTTTCCACAGTTTATTGTAATCCACACAGTTAAAGGCTTTGGCATAGTCAATAAAGCAGAAATAGATGTTTTTCTGGAACTCTCTTGCTTTTTCCATGATCCAGCGGATGTTGGCAATTTGATCTCTTGTTCCTCTCCCTTTTCTAAAACCAGCTTGAACTTCTGGAATTTCACGGTTCACATATTGTTGAAGCCTGGCTTGGAGAATTTTGAGCATTACCTTACTAGCGTGTGAGATAAGTGCAATTGTTTGGTAGTTTGAGCATTCTTTGGCATTGCCTTTCTTTGGGATTGGAATGAAAACTGACATTTTCCAGTCCTGTGGCCACTGTTGAGTTTTCCAAATTTGCTGGCATATTGAGAGCAGCACTTTCACAGCATCGTCTTTCAGGATTTGAAATAGCTCAACTGGAATTCCAACACCTCCACTCGCTTTGTTCATAGTGATGCTTTCTAAGGCCCACTTGACTTCACATTCCAGCATGTCTGGCTCTAGATGAGTGATCACACCAGCTTGATTATCCGGGTCATGAAGATCTTTTTTTGTACAGTTCTTCTGTGTATTCTTGCCACCTCTTCCTAATATCTTCTGCTTCTGTTAGGTCCATACCATTTCTGTCCTTTTTTGAGCCCATCTTTGCATGAAATGTCCCCTTGGTATATCTAATTTTCTTGAAGATATCTCTAAGAGAATCTAAGTGTAAGATTATGCAAGAGATAAGTAAGGAATACTTAAATGGTGTTTTGATTATTATTCTATCAGGCTCCCAGTGCTGTGTTGATTATTTAACATGTCTATGAAAACCTAATATATATTTTGGATAATCTCAAATCTGGAAAATAAATATAATAATAATATTGTCTTTAGAAGCTGAAGATTCAATGGCAAGTTTTAAAAGAAGAGAGAATGATTATAAATAAGTGGGGAGTTTATTCATTAACAAAATGAATAGAACTGAGTATCTACCAAGTTCTTAGGGACTGTGGAGGCAGAGACACTTCAGAGACGATATTATCCTTCTCCAGGAGTCTTCTCAATAAGGTGCATAAATAAATATATAATCACAAGAGAGAATGAAAACTGTTTTTTTTTTTTTTTTCCAGAGGTTTGACTTCCCTGGTGGCTCAGATGGTAAAGCGTCTGTCTACAATGCGGGAGACCAGAATTTGATCCCTTGGTCGGGAAGATCTGCTGGAGAAGGAAAAGGCAATCCACTCCAGTATTATTGCCTGGAAAATCTCACGGACAGAGGAACCTAGTAGGCTACAGTCCATGAGGTTACAAAGAGTTGGACATGACTGAGTGATTTCACTTGCACTCACTTCCTTACTTATGAGGTAGTTTGAGAGTAGAGACAGTATTATATTTTTCACTAAGGAAGTTAAACAAATCTCCAGAGAAGCAATGACAGTTGAAGAACACATTGAAGACTGAGTAGATGTAGAAAGTTAAAGGACAAGAAAAGATATTTCAGTACTAAGGATCACAGGAACAAAAGTATAAAACCAAGAGGAAATATTGTTTATGGAACTGTAAAGAGACCACTGTTTACAAAACTGGATCAAATGACAAGAGACAATACCCAAAGGCTGAAATCAAATTGAAAGTCCTCAGCAGATCAGTTTAGGTCATTTCAGTTTAGTTCAGTCACTTAGTCAAGTTCGACTTTTTGCGACCCCATGAATTGCAGCACGCCAGGCCTCCCTGTCTGTCACCAATTCCCAGAGTTCACTGAGACTCATGTCCATCGAGTCAGTGATGCCATCCAGCCATCTCATCCTCTGTCATCCCCTTCTCCTCCTGCCCCCAATCCGTCCCAGCATCAGGGTCTTTCCCAAAGAGTCAACTCTTCACATGAGGTGTCCAAAGTATTGGAGTTTCAGCTTTAGCATCAGTCCTTCCAATGAATACCCAGGACTGATCTCCTTTAGGATGGACTGGTTGGATCTCTTTGCAGTCCAAGAGACTCTCAAGAGTATTCTCCAACACCACAGTTCAAATGCATCAATTCTTTGGCACTCAGCTTTGTTCACAGTCCAACTCTCACATCCATACATGACCACTGGAAAAACCATAGCCTTGACAAGATGGACCTTTATTGGCAAAGTAATATTCCTGCTTTATAATATGCTATCTAGGTTGGTCATAACTTTCCTTCCAAGGAGTAAGTGTCTTTATTTATTTTTTTTCTTTTTTTAAAGTTTTTTATATTTTTTAATTTTAAAATCTTTAATTCTTACAGTGATTTTGGAGCCCCCCAAAATAAAGTCTGTCACTGTCTCCATTGTTTCCCCATCTATTTCCCATGAAGTGATGGGACCAGATGCCATGATCTTCATTTTCTGAATGTTGAGCTTTAAGCCAGCTTTTTCACTCTCCACTTTCGCTTTCATCAAGAGGCTTTTTAGTTCCTCTTCACTTTCTGCCATAAGGGTGGTGTCATCTGCATATCTGAGCTTATTGATATTTCTCCCGGCAGTCTTGATTCCAGCTTGTGCTTCTTCCAGTCCAGCGTTTCTCATGATGTAGTCTGCATAGAAGTTAAATAAGCAGGGTGACAATATACAGCCTTGATGTACTCCTTTTCCTATTTGGAACCAGTCTCTTGTTTCATGTCCAGTTCTAACTGTTGCTTCCTGACCTGCATATAGGTTTCTAAAGAGGCAGGTCAGGTGGTCTGGTATTTCCATCTCTTTCAGAATTGTCCACAGTTTCTTGTGATCCACACAGTCAAAGGCTTTGGCATAGTCAATAAAGCAGAAATAGATGTTTTTCTGGAACTCTTTTGCTTTTTCCATGATCCAGCGGATGTTGGCAATTTGATCTCTTGTTCCTCTCCCTTTTCTAAAACCAGCTTGAACATCTGGAAGTTCACAGTTCACATATTGCTGAAGTCTGGCTTGGAGAATTTTGAGCATTACTTTACTAGCATGTGAGATGAGTGCAATTGTGCGGTACTTTGGGCATTCTTTGGCATTGTCTTTCTTTGGGATTGGAATGAAAACTGACATTTTCCAGTCTTGAGGCCAGTGTTGACTTTTCCAAATTTGCTGGCATATTGAGTTTAGCACTTTCACAGCATCATCTTTCAGGATTTGAAATAGCTCAACTGGAATGCCATCACTGCCACTCGCTTTGTTCATAGTGATGCTTTCTAAGGCCCACTTGACTTCACATTCCAGGATGTCTGGCTCTAGGTGAGTGATCACACTTTCATGATTATCTGGGTCATGAAGATCTTTTTTGTACAGTTCTTCTGTCTATTCTTGTCACCTCTTCTTAATATCTTCTGCTTCTGTTAGGTCCATACCATTTCTGTCCTTGCAGCGCTCAAACCAAACTTGGGTCCACTTGCCCTTTGGTAGTAAATCCAATCTACTGACACCAGGTGTGGTGAAGAAAAATGCAGCATTTGTTGCAAGGCACTGAACAAGGAGTCCAGGTGGCTAGTGTTTAAAAGGCTTTCAAAGAAAGGTTTTAAAAACAGAGTAAGTGAAGAGGTTTATGGCATGTATGATTAGTTCATGGGCACTATTCTGATAGTGTTGGTGAGGTAATCAGTAGTCAACATCATTGACCTTCTGACTCTACCATGTCTGGAGTCTTTGTGCAAATGGGAAGCATACAGTTAACTTTTTTCACCTGTTAGAGCTTTTAGTATCAGTAGAACAGCTCAAAGGACATGGGTCATCATATTGTCTATAGACTTTGAGGAAGAACTAAAGGTCCTTATTTTGTTTAATGGTTAAATAATTATTATTTTATCTTGCACAACTGTTTTCTTTAATTTATGTATTTTATCACTTCTCTGATTAAGTGTACTCTTTGCAACTCATGGAAGTCCTAGGAGGCTAAAGATGTCTGAAGGCAGATGGAGAACACAGTGTGAGTGGGGTGGGAATCTGTTCTGGGAAGTCACCATAGGGTTATTCTTGGTTACAATGCTAAGGAGTTTTAACTTAGAGGTGGAGCCAAATGTCAGAAAGGATCTGTTGTGATCAGATTCCTTTATGCCTTGCCTAGTAAGGAATATCTATTGATCGATTTGTTCAGGAAATATTAAACGTTAATTGAGTGCCAGATACTATGTTAGAAACAGGTTATTGAACAGTGATTAATACATTCATTGTCCTTTTCCTTCTGGAGTTTATAGTCTGTGGAAGAGATAAACAGTACAAGAATCCTAATATATTATGGGATAATTGCTAAGATAAAGAAAAGACTAACTACTTTTTAGTGATACCTAAGAAAATCTGATGATAATGAGAAGAGTATGTAGGTTAGGGAAAGTTGTTTATAGATTAAGACAAAAAGGGCCAGTTAACCCAGAACATTGTGGGATGGGGTTATTAGGTATAATGGCCAAATAGGTGACAGCCTAGGAACCAAACAGCTCTTGGGTCAAGTAACTGATAGGTGCTTCAAGGCTAAAATATCTGTGAGCTATTTGCAAAGGAATGAGGTGTGGTATTTGAAGATGTTATTTTTAATGTTAAAATATCATAAAGCTATGAGAAGTTAAGCATGAGAAGAATCACTTGAAACATTTGAAAAGATCAATAGTGGGAAGAACTGTTAGGAAGTTATTCAAAAGTCCATCAAGATATGGTGACAGTTAAGCTGGGGGCAGTAATGGAATTGGAAAGAAGTACATAGACTGAAGGTACACTTTTGGATTAGAATAAAGAACTGCTATAAGTTGAACAGACAGTTAAGGTCCCAGAGTTTAAAGGAAAAGTGAGATGTAGTTGGAGATGAATTTTATACTTGTGCTCTTCCTAATGTCAGTCATTAAAGGGGTAGGGGGTTTGAGCAGCATAGAATACGAAGAATGGGAAAAGTTAGTTCAGTTTATAGCATATTGAGATTCTCCTTCTTACAGATCATTAGACAGAGATAGATTAAATTTAGGTCTAGTAGATAGAGAGACTAAAAAACAGTAAGGAAAAATAAGACCAGGAGATGACTGTGGCTCCAATCATGAACTCCTTATTGCCAAATTCAGACTTAATTGAAGAAAGTAGGGAAAACAACTAGACCATTAAGATATGACCTAAATCAAATCCCTTACAATTATACAGTGGAAGTGAGAAAATAGATTTGGGGGATTAGATCTGATAGACAGAGTGCCTGAAGAACAATGGATGGAAGTTCATGACATTGTGATCAAGACCATCCTCAAGAAAATGAAAGGCAAAATGGTTGTCTGAGGAAGCCTTACAAATAGCTGAGAAAAGAAGAGAAGTGAAAAGCAAAGGAGAAAAGGGAAAATATAGCTATTTGAATGCAGAGTTCAAAAGAAGAGCAAGGAGAGATAAGAAAGCCTTCCTAAGTGATCAATGCAAAGAAACACAGGAAAATAATAGAACAGGAAAAACTAGAGATATCTTCAAGAAAATTAGAGATACCAAGAGAATACTTTATGCAAAGATGGACAGAATAAAGGACAGAAGAGGTATGAATCTAAAAGAAGCAGAAGATATCAAGAAGAGGTGGCAAGAACACACAGAGGAACTGTACAAAAAAGATCTTCATGACCCAGATAAATACGATGATGTGATCATTCACCTAGAGCCAGACATCCTGGAATGTGAAGTCAAGTGTGGGTCTTAGGAAGCATCATTACAAACAAAGCTAGTGGAGGTGATGAAATTTCAGGTGAGCTATTTCAAATCCTAAATGATGATACTGTGAAAGTGCCACATTTGGAAAACTCAGCAGTGGCCATGGGACTGGAAAAGGTCAGTTTTCATTCCAATCCCAAAGAAAGGCAATGCCAAAGAATGCTCAAACTACTGTACAACTGCTCTCATCTCATTATGATAGTAAAGTAATGCTCAAAATTCTCCAAGCCAGGCTTCAGCAGTATGTGAACCATGAAATTCCAGATGTTCAAGCTGCATTTAGAAAAGGGAAAGGAATCAGAGATCAAATTGCCAGCATCCTCTGTATCATAGAAAAAGCAAGAGAATTCCAGAAAAACATGTACTTCTCCTTTATTGACTATGACAAAGCCTTTGACTGTGTGGATCACAATGAACTGGAAAGTTCTTCAAGAGATGGGAATACCAGACCACGTACCTGCCTCTTGAGAAAGCTGTATGCAGGTCAAAAAGCAACCATTAGAACTGGACCTGGAACAAGAGACTTGTTCCAAATTGGGAAAGGGGTATGTCAAAGCTGTATATTATCACCCTGGTTATTTAACTTATATGCAGAGTACATCATGTGAAATGCCTGTCTGGATGAGGCACAAGCTGGAATCAAGATTGCTGGGAGAATTGTCAATAACCTTAGATACGCAGATGACACCACCCTTACGGCAGAAAGTGAAGAAGAACTGAAGAGTCTCTTGATGAAAGTGAAAGAGGAGAATGAAAAAGTTGGCTTAAAAGTCAACATTCAACAATAAAGGATCATGGCATCTGGTCCCATCACTTCATCGCAAATATGCAGGGAAACAATGGAAACAGTGACAGACTGTTTCCTTGTTCTCCAAAATCACTGCAGATGGTGACTGCAGCCATGAAATTAAAAGACACTTGCTCCTTGGAAGAAAAGCTATGACCAACATAGACAGCATATTAAAAAGCAGAGACATTACTTTGCTGACAAAACCCACCTAGTCAAAGCTATGGTTTTTCCAGTTGTCATTTATGGATGTGAGAGTTGGACTATAAAGTTGGAGTGCCAAAGAAATGATGCTTTCGAACTGTCATGTTGTAGAAGACTCTTGAGAGTCCCTTGGACTGGAGGGAGGTCAAACCAGTCCATCTTAGAGGAAATCAGTCCTGAACATTCATTGGAAGTACTGGTTCTGAAGCTGAAACTCCAATAATTTGGCTACCTGATAGGAAGAACTGACTCATTGGAAAAGAATGCTGGGAAACATTGAAAGCGAGAGAAGGGATGACAGAGGATGAGATGGTTGGATGGCATCACTGACTTGATGGACATGCGTTTGAGTAAGCTCTGGGAGCTGTTGATGGACAGGGAAGCCTGGCATGCTGCAGTCCATGGGCTCACAAAGATTCAGACAGTCAAAGTGAACGGTGAGTGAAAAATATATTTCTGTATAATAAAAAAATAAACTGTTGTTTGTAAACACATAATAGCACCAGTGATCAATGGCTAGCAGAAGAGCAAACTTCTTTTGTCATAAATAAATGGTAAAATTAGTTGTACTTCAACTGCTGAGTCCTCTATTCAAGCTACTGGAATGAAAGTTTTTACTGAATTGCAGCCACCTCTTCTTAGAAGCAAAAAAGAATTTGTTAGATAACAAATGTGTCAACATGTGATAATGGTAGCTGTTCAGCAAGGTCCTCCTACTTTAAGGTCTTGCCATTTGGAGAGTGCCAATCACTTCTAAAATGAACAGTCATTCTGAATCTTACCTTTGTCCACACAATATAATATGTCCCATTCCATGTTGATGTTATTTGCTTCTCTTTAACTTTCAATCTGTTCTAGATCCTCTCTGTTTAGTGGCTCGATTTAACTATTTCTCTCCTTCCATCAACAGTGATATTATGGAAATAGTACAGAGATTGAAGTTTGGACAAGTCACTTAATTCGGTTTTATTATCTGGAAAATGAAGAGAATCCTGGTAGAGCAATTATTATGAATTAAAATACCATGCATGTAAAGCACTAGGTGTAAAGTGTGTGTTGCAGTTTGTAGGCACCTGGCAAGTGTTTAAGTAATGTGCAACTACCTCCCTTAAAACTTTTTTTCTTGGAATTCCTCCTTGTTCCTGTAAGTTGCTTCTATGATAGAAAAAAACTGTGTCTAGTGTATTCTGGGCTATCTACCCTCTTTCTTCAGGGAAGAGCCAGCATGAAGAAAAAACAGGGTGTTTTAGGTTGACAATGATCATCAAAGCTAATGTTTGTACAAAATTATCCCCTAACATTTTTATATCATTAAGTAACTTTTCGTTAATGTAGAAAGACCTGAATAGAATAGATAGACCATAACATGTGCGATCACTATATATATTTTTTGCCTTTGAATGTAGTGTGCACCAAGGTCAATAGTAATCAGATTTCTCAGTTGAAGAGTGGAAAATCTATCAGAGTGACCCCATGAATCAGACTGCATAGCATTTACTATCTTTGACATGAAGAGATTAAAGAGAATTTATTTTGTTTCATCAATGTAGATGCTTATCTGAAAAACTGTTCTCTTTTTCTAAATAATTTTGTGTCAATTGATACTAAATAAGATCTATATCCCCCTTTTGAATTAAAATTAGTATCTTTGCTCACAGCTAATTTAACATTTTAATTTTCTTTGCATGAATTCTATTTTTGTAAGATTCTGAAATGTATTCTTTTCAAAAGGAGGTTTTTCAAAAAGCCCAGATGGTACCAATAATTATTTATTATCTTTAGCTTTCACCATTATCTGTCATCCAATCTGTTATGTTATAAATCTGGTTCAGTACACAGAGTTGCTGTACCAAGTCTGTGAGAAAAAATGCTCATGTAGGTTCAGAGGACTCTAGCACATTAAAAAGGTAAAACTACTTTCCAAGCTTTAATTAAAAGTCCAAAGGTTGTGCTGACTTTGTATTAGAATTTTATGAATAGGTGCATATGCTCTAATCTTTTTTTTTGTTGTTCATTTCTAATTCACTGAATAATGCCCAAGTATATTTCCATAAAAAAAAGAAAAATGAAAATGTTAGTCACTTAGTCATGTCTGACTCTTTGCAACTCCATGGAATGTCGCCCACCAGGCTCCTCTGTCCATTGAATTTTCCAGACAAGAATACTGGAGTGGGTAGCCATTCCCTTCTCTAGGGGATTTTTGTGACCCCGGGTTCAAACCCAGATCTCCTGCACTTCAGGCAGATTCTTTAACATCTGAGTCACCAGAGAAGCTCAGAACGTGTCATAACATGAATTCAGAAGTTTCCTTTTCACCACTGCGAAGCTGGGAGATTTCATCCACAGAGGTGCTTTTGTCAGCTTAATAACTAAGATCCTTAAGCAAAATTTCTCTTGAAGGAAATTATGGAATTCTTTCTGTTAGTGCGGAGTGTCTTACTAGAATGTGATCATCGAAGTCAAGAAATTCCTGTTTTATTATTTATTACTTCAGTCCCCAAAGCAGTAAATTTCAGTACATACCAATCTATTTCTTGTTTCTGGAATCTTCTTTAAACTCTTTTGTACCTGTTAAGGTTATTTATTCACCAAGGTTTTCTTTCCAAACAGAATTTCTCATTCTGTTGGAGTGTTTCCTTACCACTTTCTGCTTATCTGTGATATAATATTTATTGCATTTTCTTATGATTTGTTTTCATTTATCTCTACTGTTAGTGATAACTGAGGACAAAGTCTATACTTTTCCTATAAATCTTTGTCTTCAGTATCTAGCAGGGTAGAGTACATATATTATCTATTCAAAAATATCCCTTGAATTAATTGATAATTAACATTCATGACTGCTACTGTGTTTATATATGCTTGTGTACACCAGTCATAAAACATGCCTTATTGTTAGCACATAATATTTAAGCGGGCAGCTAAAACTACTAATTTTCTTTTATACCTTCTTTTTCTCTCTTCTTCTTTTTGTATTATAGATTGCTATTAGATTTCTTCTCCTAATATGCAAAAGGTAACTAAATTTTAAAAGATCTAAAAAAGGTTTAAAATATTTTAAAAAATTTTATAAGACTCTAACATTGGGTCTTGTTACTCAGTGTTTCACCCTATCAAAATATCTAAACAATAAAATACCTCACCTAAAATTATTTTTGAAAATTTGATTTAAAGACATTTGTATATTTATTTAAATTGTTCAGAAGCAGCTGAATGAATGATATAAAATAAAATTCACAGCCACTGGAGACCTTCTTCCAAAATTAGGCTAATTTATTAATCAACTCATTGATTATGTTAAGTTATGTAACTGTGAATCAACTTAGCTGTGATATTATCTAGCTCATATTCCCATACACTCTCCACGAAGATTTGATTAATTTTTTTTTCTAAAAGTTTCTTAAGACTAGAATGCTATGCTAAAAAGTATCATAATCTAGTATCTCTATAGAAAACAACTGACATTAACATGAATGATGGTGTAAAAACTTTTGAAAATTCATTTTTTCATAAAACTAGTGAGAACCCTGGGAAAATTGATGAAATCAACATTTCCAGAACTACATAAATTAAACCAAAACTTTCATCATTTTTGTAAGCATTTATTCAAGAGAAACTGTTCAGTCTTTATAAGAACAATGAGCTTTGTGGTGTTTTAACTTACTCTGTCCCAACTATTCTTGTCTCTGTGGTATCCTTATAAACCAAGAACCACATAGTCTCATTGAAAACCAGTAATCTAGCAGCCACTGGAGAATGTGTATGAGATTGAAGCACTTTCAAATCCCCATTCTCAGCTTTCATTATTTGCACTGTGTAGCAGTCCTAGGTATTCATTGGAAGGACTGATGCCAAAGCTGAAACTCTAATACTTTGGCCACTTCATGCAAAGAGTTGACTCATTGGAAAAGACCCTGATGCTGGGAGGGATTGGGGGCAGGAGGAGAAGGGGACGACAGAGGATGAGATGGCTGGATGGCATCACTGACTTGATGGACGTGAGTTTGGGTAAACTCTGGGAGTTAGTGATGGACAGGGAGGCCTGGCATGCTGTGGTTCATGGGGTGGCAAAGAGTTGGACATGACTGATCGACTGAACTGAACTGAACTGAACAGTTACTTGGAAGTACCACTTTCAAGACTTGTCTTTATTTGATCTGACTCAGAGCTCATTCAGTGTAAAGAGCATTTTCTCCAGGGGAACATTTATCGCAAACAATCAGAGGTAGTTACCTGAGGTAGTGATAACTGTTGGGTCAAAGGAAAAGCTGATAACAGTTTAAAAGGAAAAGCTTCTGGATATATCCAGAAGAGGTTTGAAAAGTTCTGACTGTACCTGTGAATCTAGAAGTTCTTTCATATACATATATCTGCATTCATATATAAGGCTATGTACATGTTTGGAAAAGACCTGAGAGGGCCCTGAACTCTTACCTCTAGATGACCTTGAAGTTCTGCACAAGAAGGAAGTGAGGGCTAAGGCAGAGTTGTAAACTACCAGGCTGAATGCTAAGGCATGCCGCAACAGACATGCAGAGACCTTTGGGGAAAGCTGGAAACTTAGTGGTTATAGGCACTCAAAGAAATCTATGTCCAATTACTAATAGGCGGTTTAACTGAGCAGAGGCTTTTGTGACCTCACACGACAAAGAACACAAGCTTTAAGGACTTCATTAGGAAAGTCACTAAGCAAATTACAAGCAGCAGAAATAACAATATAAACAAACAACATCAGCAAAACCCTGGGACTTCTGCAAATGATTGATTCTCAAAATGGTCACATTATATAACTTACAATGTTCACTTTTAACAAAAAGTTAAGTAAAGAAAAAAATATGGTCCCTCAAAGGAAAAGAGAAGTCAATTTTCATGTAATCTTTGTGGAAATATCCCTGAGGAAAGTCAAATATGCATTTACTAGACAATGACTTTAATTTAGCTATCTTAAATATGTTCAAAGATAAAGAAGATAATAAGAAAAGAACAAATATCTGAGTGATTTGTCACCAAATAAAAAATATTAATGAATAGAAAGAAACTAAATTTTAAAAAGACTGAATAGAAATACTGGGATTGAAAGATATATGGTTTGAAATTAAAAAAATTACTAGATGGGTTTAATAGTGGATTTGACCTTGTAAATAGCATATTTGACTTGAGTGTAGGTCAACTAAGTCTTCCTACTTTGAGGAACAGAGGGAAAATGAATAAAGATAAATGAACAGATCCCCAGAAACTGCAGGATATCATCAAGAGTACCAACACACACATAATGGTAGTTACAAATTAGTGGAGAGAGAAAAAGAAGAAAAAGCATTTGAAGTAATAATGATGACAATCTTTCAAAATTTGATGAAAAAAAAAATCCTAGATAGGATAAACTCAAAGAGATCTGGGGTAGAAATTTCTAGGTAATTAGTGTAGGACTCAGAGACTTTGGTCTTGTTTTCTTTCTATTTTTTAAAAAAATTTATTTAGTTATTGGATGCTAATAACTTTACAATATTGTATTGGTTTTGCCATACATTGACATGAATCCACCACGTGTACATGAGTGCCCCATCCTGAACTCCCCTCCCACCTCCCTACCCATCCCATTCCTCTGGGTCATCCCAGTGCACCAGCCCTGAGCATCCTGTATCATGCCTCGAACCTGGACTGGAGATCCATTTCATGTATGATAATATACATGTTTCTATGCCATTCTCCCAAATCATCCCACCCTCGGCCCTCTCCCACCGAGTCCAAAAGACTGTTCTATACATCTGTGTCTCTTTTGCTGTCTCGCATGCAGGGTTATCATTACCATCTTTCTAAATTCCATATATATCCGTTAGTATACTGTATTGGTGTTTTTCTTTCTGGCTTACTTCACTCTGTATAATAGGCTCTGGTTTCATCCATCTTATTAGAACTGATTCAAATGTATTCTTTTTTAATGGTTGAATAATATTCCATTGTGTATACGTACCACAGCTTTCTTATCCATTCATCTGCTGATGGACATCTAGATTGCTTCCCTGTCCTGGCTTTTATATACAGTGCTGCAATGAACATTGGGGTACAAGTGTCTCTTTCAATTCTGGTTTCCTCAGTGTGTATGCCCAGCAGTGGGATTGCTGGGTCATATGGCAGTTGTATTTCCAGTTTTTTAAGGAATCTCCATAGTATGGAGATTCCTTAAATCTGTAGTACTTTGCATTCCCACCAACAGTGTAAGAGGGTTCTGTTTTCTCCACACCCTCTCCAGCATTTATTGCTTGTAGACTTTTGGATTGCAGCTTGTAGACTTTTGGATTGGATTCTGACTGGCATGAAATGGTACCTCATTGTGGTTTTGATTTACATTTCTCTAATAATGAGTGATGTTGAGAATTTTTTCATGTGTTTATTAGCCATCTATATATCTTCTCTGGAGAAA